>NC_133310.1:3160726-3185284 GCF_012295235.1 Primulina huaijiensis | reverse complement strand
GCAGTGGGAGTTGTGAGCAGGTTTATGAGTAATCCAGGAAAGCAACACTGGGAAGCAGTTAAGTGGGTTCTCAGGTATTTGAAAGGTACTGCTAGTTGTTCTTTATGCTTCAGGAGATCAAAATTTGGCTTACAGGGTTTTGTCGATGCCGATATGGGTGGTGACCTGGATGGCAGGAAAAGTACTACTGGATATGTGTTCACATTAGGTGGTACAGTTGTAAGCTGGGTGTCTAAGCTGCAAAAGATTGTTGCGCTTTCAACTACTGAGGCTGAGTATGTTGCAGTTACAGAAGCTAGCAAGGAGATGATATGGTTGAAATCCTTTCTGGAGGAATTGGGTCAGAAGCTTGAAGATAGCACATTATACTGTGACAGTCAGAGTGCTATTCATTTAGCAAAAAATCTTGTTTATCATGTTAGGACAAAGCATATACAGGTTAGGTACCATTTCATCAGATCAGTGCCGGAAGATGGAGTCTTGATGTTGGAGAAGATTCCTGGAAGTAAAAATCCAGCCGATATGCTCACGAAGACGGTAACCATGGACAAACTGAAGTTGTGTTCAACTTCAGTTGGACTGCAGGTATAAATGGAGATATATGAGCTGCTGCAATGATGGTGTGAAGACATGATTGAAATCAAGTCTTCAAGTGGGAGAATTGTTAGGTGAGTTATTATGGGGTGGGGCCCACATTAAATTAAATAATAATAAAAACTCATCCCACATCGAATTTTTATTAAAACTGAACAAGGGAATTAGTTATAAATAGAGCTCGATTCCTTCAGTTATTGTATCCCAAAATCAAAAGCTTTTTAGCTTTGATAAAAAGAGAGTGCATAGAAAAAAAGAGTATTTTTTTCTTGAGAGCGGGAATTCTCTTTGTGTGAGTTAGAGAAATTATTTTCTCGGTATACTCGGGTTGGGAGTGTGAGAAATATTGAGTGTATTGGTGTATACATTTGTTGTAATATTTCTTCCAGTTATAAAAGTTGCAGTGCTCCGTGGACGTAGCCTATATTGGGTGAACCACGTAAATCTTTGTGTTCTTGTTGGTTATTTTATTCCGCAAGTTTTGGGTACTATATTATCATCGTGATCGGCATCGCTTCGGGGGTGTAATTCCCCAACACTAAAGATAAGATCTTGTGAGTTAACAAGTTCTGTAAAGAAGGAAAAAGAGACCCTTTATTTTGTAGTGATCTACGGAAATCCTTTAGTTTGCCTTTGTATGCAGTAAATTCAATACTGCCCTTGATAACTTACTGAAAATTTTTATGAATTCTTGTTCTGACTTCATTTTTTATGTTAAAAAAAAATGTGTAGAATATAGAGCAGACAAGATGTCTAAAATGAACATGGTCAGATATTCTCTTTGGTCCTCCAAAAGGAAGTTAATAAACTGGAATGTTTTTTCTTGTTTTGAGGATGGTACCAAGTTGAGATTCCGGATCAGACCTGCAATTAATATAAATGTGCAGTCGAGGATTTCAGCCGAACATTTTAGGAGGGGAAGTGGTGATATCTCATGCTGCTAATTTAGAGTTGAGATTGTGTGGTAAAAGTTGTATCAGGGTTATCTCTTTTGAATCTTGTATAAACTGTTGTGCTTGGTGATGATTGCAGTATCTTAGTAGAGTGGACTATTGGACACAATCATTGCATTGCTTTTTCCAAAATAAAACTTCTCAGATTTCTTGGTGGTCCCTGTTTGAACAATAGGGACTAGTTGCTCCTCATTGCTATAGATGCAGAAATTCATATTTGCAATCGGATTTGTAGTTTCTTTTCTTTGTAAGTAATGCCTTTTTAATGTCAGGCGATTTTATAAATGAACTGAACGGAGCATGTTGAGTCCACTAAGATCTTTTTCTATTGAAATGTTCGAGACATAAGATGAAGCATAAGTTCCAGATTTGAGGCCTGTATTTGAGGTTAAGTCTAGTTAGAGTTAATGTTCATCAGGGATCCTTTTCAAGATTTAACGTGAAGTCTTTGTTGTAATATGGAATTTAGACTTTAGATTTAAACATCACTGTGTTCTGATGTTTCTGCTTGGGAAAATGATCATTTACGACCTGATAATCCACGTGCTTGATTGATCTAACGTATGTGTATGTCTTGACTGCAGAATCAAACAGAGGCGAAGACACAGAACAAACCTGGAAAATTAGAGAATGTATAAAATGCCTGTGAGCGGGTAAGATAGTTCAGCTATGTTTATCTTGTCATTCGCCCTTTTGGACTTTGGGCAGAACTTTTACATGATGAACTCGTCAGGTTCAGATGAATGGAGGACAATGCATGAGCAAACTCTCTTTGGATAACCTTTTTCAACATTTTGAACAGGAAATTGCTGTCTCGCTGTCAGAGATGGGGATTGGATGGGGATGGGGGGGTGTTTTCTTCTTGTGCACTACTATTATT
Organism: Primulina huaijiensis; assembly: GCF_012295235.1. Taxonomy (NCBI): domain Eukaryota; kingdom Viridiplantae; phylum Streptophyta; class Magnoliopsida; order Lamiales; family Gesneriaceae; genus Primulina; species Primulina huaijiensis. The sequence continues at coordinate 3,182,857 of NC_133310.1, read as the reverse complement.
TTAAGTTTTTTTTAGCTGTTATGATAATACATGGGCTATAACGCTGTATTGTATGCTATTACCATGTCAGTACACGTGAGTGAATATTGAACTCCCTTTAGAGTTGCAACCTGCATACAGAATGTATCAACCAACTGCTATGTTTTCATGCCTTTATTATATGGTTTATTTCAATGTTAATCCAACCTTCGGTATCGAATTGTTTGGCCTTCACTATAAAGTCCCAACGTTAGAAAGCAGTAAACTGCACATTATATTTCATTTTATTTTGGTGCAACTTGAGGGAATTGAAATGAAACCATGTTTCGCATAATTTGTAAATGATAAAGAACATACATGTAATCCCTCGTAAAATCTGCATTGAATTCCAGATCAATTTTGAACACGAACTGAAGTCCACGACATTTTCAAGGGAAATATCCAGGCAAGAAAACCAAAACCTCTGTCTTACATCGTTTTAGGAAGGCACAATTTCATCATCATTGATACTACAATGTAAAGAAAGCATCCCATTTGTGTATAGCTATCTCACCTCTCTGTACTTCTCAAGCAGCGTCTTGTACCGTACTTCAATGTCGTTAAACTTGACTTCCTTGCAAAACTTCGGCATGACTTGCACGAAAACTTCTTCTGATACACCCCCAGTGCTGACTAGACAAATCCAACAGGTACCGGCTATCCACTGCTAAAAAATACTCAAAACTGCTTCAGATTTCTATTTCTTCTTCCACTGCGAGATGTCTCATTCATCGCAGGTGTCCAAGAGGATCTTCATTTTCCTTTAAAGCTGCTTCTATATGTTTTAAGATGCCCGAAAACTTTGATTCTGCCAAGATACTACTGACCAAGAAGCCGAAAATTGTCCAGTTATTGTTGAACCTATCTTCTGTTAATGATGAAAATGATGATGCACCGACCAAACAAGCCTTCCGAAACATTGGGTCACTATTGCCAATGAGATCGAGCACAACAAGCAGGAGCTTCACGGATACAACGAGAAGGTTTGGTGGCATGGAATCAGGTGACATACATCGTAACATTTTCTGTTTCTCGTAAAAAAGAGTAGACCGCAATGTGTATAAAACCTTCCCACCTGTCATGAAATCATAATTTGTATTTTGCACGACAATAATATGAAAGAAATTAACGTTGTGTATATGGTTTCTAATGTAGAAAAGACAATCTAGTTTGTTATTGGTTTAAAATTTTAATGGTGCATCATCGTTTATACAGCAAAATCTTCTGGTTCAACCACACTCTTTAAAACATAGATGATCACTTACACACGTATTGACAATCAGGATGCCATCACTGAACTTCTTTAAGAGGCTCTACAAACTGGATAACTTTACAGAGGTCCGACTTTTTTTTTTTTTGTAGAGTTTAATAATCAGCCTTCGATCAAATTTATTGCTCAAACTTAAAGTGGAATATTATCAGACTAAGCTACGATTGTCCACGGCCTTGTATCAGAGTATAAAAGCACCAACAACTAAGAATCAGCAATGCGGGCTTCACATTTTCCACTGATATAGCAGTTCTATTCACAATTAAGGTCAAAGAAAGATGCTCATATAAGCTTCTCAATGGCAGAGAACTGAAGCAGCCTTTGACATCCAACTGATGCTGTAGCCAAATCCAACATAGCATTGCAAGCAACCATCGAGATTTCCTTCATTGCACTTCCTAACAGTGAGATCAAGCTCTTTATAATTTCATCATCCCCAGCAACTTTTTCATTCATCTCAAACGATAATAGGGAGGCAGCCCCAACAGTCTCAGCGCTTTTGCACACAACTGTAACACACAAATAAAAAAAAAACGTATGGGACTGCGGATTATGTAGCTGTTTTCGCCTCTTCTTCTTGGTAATTCTTCTTTTTCTGCTAATAATCTCCACTTTCTTCAGCTGCTTCTGCTCTTCCATATCAATTTCTAAGTTCTATAGCAAATCGACGAGCAAATGTCCAGCAAACCCCACCCGAAAATTTCCACACAGGCGTAACCGTGCTCGGGAAAGGTCCATTGAGAAATTCGAATCCAAATTCGGATGGTCCACTTGTTGACAACCCTTAATATCATTCAATCTTCAAATAAACCAAAAGTTGAGTCTTTTTTATAACTCACAGTTTCCTATTCATAATCACAAGCTCAGTAATTATGGATCAATCTAAATACTTAAACTTTAAGTGTCTTGTGGATGAAAAATCCATGATTATGCCGACAAAAACACTATATTAATCAAATTTTCTCATGAAAATATATTTTTTTATGATCGAGTATGAACGGTTTTCCAAATTTTTTTAAAAAAATAAAAGTGTTTGTATGATTACAGAGAGGGGTTTTTTATTTGTTAAAATAAACATGAAAGCATGAATAGAATTTCATTTCAAATTTTTGTTTGGGTCATATTTTGTGTGATTATTATGATATTATATCTTTATTAGTGATAAGATAGATTCTATACCTCAAATTGGAAGCTAAACGCCGCAACAGTGACCATTGGTAAATGATAGGTCTGCTTCACTAGGGGAAAGATGCCAGTTGTACTATCTCATTTACATGTTCTGTCAATTTTAAATTTGTTTAAATAATTGTTCATAAATATTTTTTTTATGATATGTCAAATCTCTTCATTCTAGCAAAGTCATGCACAATCATTATTTTCCAAATGTAAAATTGTAAGGTATGATTGGCTTCAGAGCATTGATATGGATAAGATATCATCACGCTGGTCTTAGAACATACCTTTGTCTCCTTATAGATGTTTAAAATATAAATGAGTTAGTTCGATTTTAAAGAATTAGTCTCACGAAAGTCACAAATAATACATTTTGGGTGGTGGTACTATTTTATTGAACATGCTGTGTCTTACCTAAATTCAAGAGTCAGAATCAGAACACTTTTTGGTTGAAGTGTCATTCATTCTTGAAATAGTGCAAAATGCGATGATTATTCATTAGAAAGACTTGCGTATGTATGAATTGAATTTATCGCAGTAATCATCTATTTTTTCAATTGAGAGAAACTTAAGAATTTGGTGGCAGATGAACTATAAGTCGGATAAGAATCGTCCATCTATGTTTTAACTAAAATATTAAGGGTGTTAATTTCGGGTGGGTTGGGTCGGGTTGAGCAATAGTACTATTCAAAAATTGCTCAACCCAAACCCGAACTCGAGCCAATCCGAAAACACTCAACACGAACCCGAACTCAAATCAACCCGTTCAACCCGATTAACCCGATTTCGATTTTTAAAAAAGTTTTTTTTTTAAAGAAAATTAAATAAAATTCAAAAAAAAATATTTTAATTTAAACACATAATAACAATATCTCCATCATATATATATGATTTAAATTTGAAAGTCTAATAATAAAAAAAATAAAATATATTATTAAATCAAATAAACAATTGTTTAGAAAATAAAAAAATGTTCAAAATAAATATTAAATTATAAAAATTTATAATATAAATATACAATAAATATTTTTTCAAATCTACAATATATAAAAATGTTAGCAATATTTATTAATAATATTTTTTTAAAAAAAATTAAAATTTTCGGGTCAACCCGGGTTGATCCGCACCCTACCCAACCCGATCATTTTTTTCGGGTCCAACCCGATCTGATCTGAACTCGAAAACCCTAAACCCAAACTTGATTTTTTTCGAGTTGAATCGTATCGGGTTGACGAGTCGTGTCTATTTTGACATCCTTATAAAAAAAAATGAAGTGAAATTTATTTAAAAATTCCAGCTAGAAAACAATATAAGTTAAATAAAATGATATAGTTACTATACATGGGAGAAGTGATTCGTGGTGAGCAATTGCAAACATCTACACCAACCATCTGTCACATGTTTTCAAGAACTAAAAACTGTGCTAAGTTCCAGCAATGGCTGGGGCCAAGATCCATTCTCACGGGACAATCACCCCTTCCCCAATTGAATACAGACAGACATAATTACAGTTTCGAATTCCAAGGCGGCGGCTATACATACATTCATGTAAGCCTCATTCTTGTAGTTCCCAAGCTCTCGTTGGTATAAAATGCTCGCTCCCCAAGCCCACCATTTGCGTTTTATTACAGTACATCTGTAAATTCGAAATCAAGATCAAAGATCGATTTGAATGGTAAATAAATTGTTATTTAATTAGTGTTTGCTTCCCTGTCCCAGCCTTTTTGTAAGTTTTCGTTTATATGCTCCATGTCATTTCCAATTGATTTTAATGGTATCAAGGAACATGGATTGGTTCAATTCCGTTAGAACTTTTTTGTCTCTTCCTTGTTGGATTTTCTTGAAGCCCCTTTTTGACGGAATCTCTCCTGAAAATAGAGAACCATTCCCCTGGTTCTGGGCCGAATCGTGATACAGGGCAAAGTTCCAGGGATGGGCAATCTTAGTCTTTTGCCCTTCCTCTGGCTATTCTTGTTCATGATTTTCAGCAGTAATTTCTCCTTTACAACAGCATTAGATGACGGTGATATTGCCAGCACCCGTTACGCTCCTCCGCCTCCTCCCGCGACGCCGCAGCAGGCGATTTCGGAGTCTTCGGGAAGTTCTCGAGTCACCCCGTTCAAGCCGGGAATCACCATAATTGTCGGAGTGCTCACGACTATATTTTCAATCACTTTTTTGTTACTTCTGTACGTGAAGCATTGCAAGAGGGGTACTAACGTTAGCAGTTCCAGGGGTCACCTACCATCCAGGAATCATTCAGGAATCAATAGAAAAGTAATCGAATCTCTTCCCATGTTTCGATTCTCATCGCTGAGAGGTCAAAAAGACGGCTTGGAATGCGCGGTTTGTCTCAACAAATTCGAGGCCGACGAGGTGCTGAGACTGCTGCCTAAGTGCAAACACGCGTTCCACGTCGAGTGTGTGGATACATGGCTCGACGCGCACTCCACATGCCCACTCTGCAGGTACCGGGTCGACCCGGAAGACATGCTCCTCGTGGTGGATTTCCACGACAGCAGATCCTTGTTTAACAATCAAGAAACGCCACGCCACAGCGCAGCGCTGTCCCCCGGCATTATCGTGAACCCGAGGATCTCCGGGCGGCATTCATCCGCGGCGGAGAGAGGAAGATCGATGGAAATCATAGTGGAGGATCCCGGGGAGGCTTCGAAAGGAAGAGTTTCGTTGGATAGTTGGAAATCCAGGAGAAAACCCAAGATCAACGAACCAGAACACTCAATGAGGAGAAGTGTAAGCGAGGTCGGAAAACCCGGGCAGGCCCCGGTAGTAGCGGAAAACACGGGCAGAAAGTCCCTGGACAGCTGGAGGTCATTTTGCATGAAATCGGGGCACGAAACCCGGAAAGACGGACAGCTGTTGGTTGCGCAGAATGGAGAGAAACATCGCCTGGAACATCGGATCATAATCTCCACGGAAGAAACAAGTGCGTCGGATCAGCACCAGCGTTGGAGCGACGTGCAACCGTCGGAGTTACTGTATCTGAAGTCAGAGATGATAATGAGCGAGAGAAGGGAAGGACAAGAGGGGAGTGGCAGAGGTGTAATTACGGGGAGAAGCGTGTCTGAAATCACAGGAGTTAGTAGGTATAGGAGTAATGAAAGAGAGAGACATGAAGTTAGAGAAGGGGTTGTAATGAGGTGGTTGGCTTGGATTTCACAATCCCCACAGTACAAGCATCAGAAGCCAGCTGTACAATCCTCGTCTTCTTCTTCTTCCGCTGTTGTCGTTTAGCATTAAATATATTAATTAATTGATCTGTTTTGTTATGAAGCAATCTATATTATTACCACTGATTTAGGATCCATGAGATTTAATTTTACAATTTCCATCTGTGTTTGTGTGGAAATAGACATAATTTGACCTAATGACAATGTTTTACTTACAAAGTTCTACGAGCCATTTATTCAAAATCATATACATGTTTAGTTTAGATTACATATAGGAAAATTGGTCGCTCAAGTTGTGTGTATATATATAATAAAAACACATTTCCCAAAGCCGAATTCGCTTGAATGGAATGGCCATTGGGTTGAGGCAAAGTACAGATCTTCAATGGGACATGAATGGTAAGCAGGTCTGCAAATTTTCAGACACCAAAATTGTCAAAAGAGACACACAACACAAGAAAGCAAAGAAAGAAACTAGATAAATTTGTGAAAAATTTCTTTGAATTAAAATTTAGTATCTAACAGTAATTTTCTAAAAAATAGTATCTCACAATATTATATTTTTAATTTTAATTTCTTACAAACTCAAATTTACATTTTCATCTTTTATTATTTAAATAAATATATTATTTTATTCATGTGTCTTTTCCATCTAAAATATAATTTTAAAAAAATAGTGTTTGTCAATTATTATGGAATAAGATTAAATATTTATTTTGACATACAAAATACCTATTATGGAGTTTCAGATACTTGATTTCGTTATTTGAATACTCGAAATATATACGAAAATATTATATTTTCGAGCAATTACCATAAATTCAGTCATTGTTAGTCTTTTCATGAAAAATACATTATGATGACTTATTCATGTCATTTTATTTTTTTTTTAAAAAAAAAACATAGTTCATCACTAATCATTAAAATAAGATTAAGTATTTATGTTGACCTACAAAATATCTATTTTGAAGTTCCAAATTCTTGATTTGGCTTTTTTAATATTCAAAATGTGTAAGAAAATACTGCATGGATCTTCGAGCTATCATAATAAATTCAATAATTGTCAGTCTTTTCATTGAAAATGCGTTAACATGACTTATTCATGTCTTCTAATTTTTGAAAAACATAGTTTCTCACTCTTTGTGAAAATTAGAAAAATTACTTATTTTGACCGATATAATATTTTCTTATATATTTGAACTATTTAAAAAACGAAATCAAGTATCTGAAACCTCATAATATGTACTTTATATATCAAAATAAGTATTTACTCTTATTCCATAATAATTGAGAAACAATATTTTTTTAAAATTATATTTTAAATGAAGAAGACACGGGTAAATTTTGTGGATAAAATAATATAATTATTTAAATAATAAAAAGGTAAAATTGTAAATTTTGGTTTGTAGGGAGTTAAAACTAAAAATATAGGTAATGATTTCTAAAAAATTGTGGTTAGGTATTTCATTTTAATTCAAACATTGACAGAAGTATTTTTCTGAAATTTACCGAAAAAACACGTATTTAAGATTAGAAATAGATTTCGTTCATATTTAAAATTAATCAATTTATATTTTTTTTAAGAAGAAAATGACTATCATTTTTGGGTAAATAAAAAATATCGACTTCATCGATTAAATATGTTGTGAAAAATTAAAAATTTACGGTAAAAGTAAAAATCTCAAGCTCTCAAAATTATCACACTACACACTTTATAATATTTTTCTCTCAACTCAATTGTGATTTTCTTCACAAATGATAGATCTATTTATAGAAAATTTTTACAAATAATCCAAAATTAAATTACATCATTACCTTCATCATCACACACAAATTTCAATATTCAACACCTAATTTTACCTAATTTTCGACATTCAAATATTCAACATTCAATTATTCAATACACACATTTTAAATATTATTTTTCAACACTCCCCCTTGTGATGATGATCATAATGATTGTATACATTACGTGTTTTTATACTGCCTCGTTAAAAACCTTACTAGGAAAAACCCATTGGGATAAAAACCATAGTAAGGGAAAAAGAGTGCAGTCACGTAAACTCCCCCTCATGTTGACACGAACAATTCTTCACAAATTTCGTAGATTGCGCATCCCAATATTATATATGTGCTTTCTGAATATTGTCGTAGGAAGTGCCTTTGTGAAGAGATCTGATGAGTTTTCACTTGATTGAATGTGACGAACATCAATACATTTATTCTTCTCAAGCTCCTTGGTGAATGCGAAGAACTTAGGAGGAATATGTTTAGTTCTGTCGCTTTTTATGTATCCTTCTTTCATTTGAGCAACACATGCAGCATTATCTTCATATAGTATCACAGGCTTCTCGTCGAATGATAATCCGCATGAGATTTGGATATGTTGAGTCATTGATTTTAACCACACACATTCACGGCTTGCTTCATGTAGTGCAATAATCTCGGCATGATTTGATGAAGTTGTTACAAGTGTTTGTTTCTGTGAACGCCAAGAAATTGCAGTGCCTCCACGAGTAAATACATATCCAGTTTGAGAACGTGCTTTGTGTGGATCAGATAAGTATCCAGCATCGGCATAACCAATTATACTTGGATTAGCATCTTTTGAATACAAAAGTCCCAAGTCTGTCGTTCCTCGTAGATAACGGAATATATGTTTAATTCCGTTCCAATGTCTCTTTGTTGGATATGTGCTAAATCTTGCCAATAAATTTACGGCAAAAGATATATCAGGCCTTGTACAATTTGTAAGATACATAAGGGCACCGATAGCACTTAGATATGGTACTTCTGGACCAAGAATATCTTCATCATCTTCACATGGACGGAATGGATCCTTTTCTATGTTTAATGATCTAACAACCATTGGAGTACTTAAAGGATTTGATTTGTCCATATTAAAACGTTTAAGGATCTTTTCTGTATAATTTGTCTGGTGAACAAATATTCCACATTCTTTTTGTTCAATTTGTAAACCCAGACAATACTTGGTTTTTCCAAGATCCTTCATTTCAAATTCTTCTTTCAAGTATGACACAACTTCTTGAATTTCCTTATTTGTTCCAATGATGTTTAAATCATCAACATATACAGCAATAATTACGCATCCGGATGTTGTTTTCTTAATGAAAACACAAGGGCATATTGAATTATTTACATATCCCTTTTTCATCAAGTGATCACTTAGCCTATTATACCACATTCTGCCGGATTGCTTCAACCCATATAATGATCTTAGTAATTTCACAGAATAACATTCTCTGGGTTTTGAACTTTGTGCTTCAGGCATCTTAAATCCTTCAGGGATTTTCATATATATATTACTATCAAGTGATCCATATAAGTAGGCTGTAACAACATCCATAAGACGCATTTCTAAATTTTCAGATACTGCCAAGCTAATCAAATACCGAAACGTAATTGCATCCATCACAGGAGAATACGTTTCTTCATAATCAATTCCAGGCCTTTGAGAAAAACCTTGTGCAACAAGTCGAGCTTTATATCTTACTATTTCATTTTTCTCATTTCGCTTTCGAATAAAAACCCATTTGTATCCAACAGGTTTTACACCTTCAGGTGTAAGGACTATAGGTCCAAAAACATTACGTTTATTTAGCGAATCCAATTCAACCTGGATGGCATCTTTCCATTTTATCCAATCCTGCCGATTTTTACATTCACCAAAAGATTTTGGTTCATGATCTTCATTATCATTTATGATGTCGATTGCCACATTATAAGAAAATATATCATCAATTTCTTCTATATCTTTTCGGTTCCATATTTTTCCAGTATTAATATAATTGATAGAGATTTCATGATTCTCGTCAGTTTGTGGTTCTGACAAAACATTTTCATCATCATGTGTTTCTTCAGGAACATCATTCTCTATTTTGTGATCATTATGTGTTTCTTCAGGAACATCATTCTCTATTTTGTGATCATTGTGTTTCTCTATGAATTTTCTTTTTCGAGGATTTTTATCCTTGGAACCAACTGGCCTTCCACGCTTCAGGCGTTTAATGACATCATGACTATCTTCAATTTGTTTCTTCGGAATTTCAATTCGAGCAGGGGCATTTGCAGCATGTATATATGATTTAGTTACCCCTTTTGTGTCTGCAAATGCATCTGGTATTTGATTTGCTATTCTTTGCAAGTGCACAATTTGCTGTACATCTTTTTCACATTGTTTTGTTCTTGGATCCAGATGTAACAATGATGATACATACCATGTAATTTCTTTTTCGGTATGTTTCTGTTCTCCCCCTAACATTGGGAAGATTTCCTCATTAAAATGACAATCAGCAAAACGTGCTGTGAACACGTCGCCTGTCTGTGGTTCAAGATATCGAATGATCGATGGACTATCATAACCAATATAAATTCCAATCTTTCTTTGAGGTCCCATTTTCTTTCGTTGAGGTGGTGCAATAGGCACATACACCATACATCCAAAAATTCTCAGATGAGAAATGTCTGGTTCTTTACCAAATGCAAGCTGCAATGGGGAGTATTTATGATATGCACTTGGTCTGATGCGAATTAATGAAGCAGCATGTAAAATTGCATGTCCCCATATAGAAATAGGGAGCTTTGTTTTCATAATCATTGGTCTAGCAATCATTTGCAGACGTTTAATCAATGATTCAGCCAATCCATTTTGAGTATGTACATGAGCAACAGGATGCTCAACAATGATTCCCATAGACATACAATAATCATTGAAAGTCTGGGAAGTAAATTCACCAGCATTATCAAGTCTAATTTTCTTGATTGTATAATCGGGAAATTGATTCCTCAATTTTATTATTTGAGCAAGTAATCTTGCAAATGCAACATTTCGAGTTGACAATAAACATACATGTGACCATCTGCTGGAGGCATCAATCAATACCATAAAGTATCTGAATGGTCCACATGGTGGATGGATTGGTCCACAAATATCACCCTGAATACGTTCAAGAAACATTGGTGATTCAGTTTGGATTTTGGCTGGTGATGGTCTTATAATAAGTTTTCCAAGAGAACATGCTTTACATTGAAACTTATTATTCTGAAAGATCTTCTGGTCTTTCAATGGATGACCATGTGTATTTTCTATAATTCTTCGCATCATTGTTGAACCAGGATGTCCTAATCGATCATGCCAATTGGTTAATATTGAAGAATTATCAATTACCATGTTTGATTCAATGGGACGTATATGTGTATAATGCAATCCAGTAGGGAGCATTGGTAGTTTTTCAATCACATATTTCTTTCCTGATTTATATGTGGTAAGACACATATATTTCTCATTCCCTTCATTCATTGTTTGAGTATCATACCCATGGGAATATATATCATTAAAACTCAACAAATTTCTTTTCGATTGTGGTGAATATAAAGCATCATTGATCAAAAATTTTGTACCATTAGGTAACAAAAATTGTGCTTTACCACATCCTTTAATCAAGTCTACAGGACCTGATATTGTATTCACCGTTGTTTTTGTTGGTTTTAGCTCCAAGAAATATCTTTTATCTCGGAGGATAGTGTGCGTTGTACCACTATCGGGTATGCAAACTTCAGCTTTGCTCATAGCATTTTCCATATTTGACCTTCAAAAAAATATGCAATGAAAAAAAAATTAATGACAATACATATGTAAATATAACACATATCATAATTGTACAATAAAACATTATCATATAAATACATGAAAAATAAATTATTGTACATTTATATTCTACCACTATATTGTTCATTTTCAGAGAAATCATTGAGAAAATCTGCAGCATCAATATTGTTCATTTCTATCCAACCAACATATTGATCATTTCCAGAGAAATCATCATAAAATCAGCCGCATCAAAATGAGTTGAATCACTCAAACGGTCACTTCGCTCAGTGAAGTTGGTCTCTTTTTCTTTCCCCTTTATCGATTCTTTATAGAGCTTGCAAAGGTGCTCAGGGACTTGACAAATACGAGACCAATGTCCTTGAGTGCCGCATCTGAAACAAGAACTTTTAAATCTTTTCGAGTGATTTTCATTAACACTCATGTTCTCATGATGCCTTTTCTGTGGGTGGTTCGTGACGTGCTTTTGAGATGAGTTATAAAAATAACTATCTCTATTGTTTTCAAAACCACGGCCTCGACCTCGACCACGACCACAACCAATTCCACGTCCAAGACCACGACCAAGACCACGACCTCGACCAAAACCTTGTCTTTGAATTTGATTTTGGTTTCCAGGTTTAAATTCATTTTACTTACAGCATTTACTTCTGGAAATGCTGATGATCCAGTGGGTCGGGACTGATGATTTCTCATTAGTAGCTTGTTGTTTTTTTCCGCCACAAGAAGACAGGCGATGAGCTCAGAATATCTCGCAAATCCACGCACTCTATATTGTTGCTGTAAATTTATAATTGATGCGTGAAACGTAGAAAATGTTTTTTCAAGCATTTCCGATTCTGTGACCTCATGTCCACAAAATTTTTGCTACGAGATTATTCGATACATCGCTTAATTGTAATCACTGACTTTCTTAAAATCTTGGAATCTTAACATATTCCATTCATCACGGGCGGTCGGAAGTATAACTTCCCTTATATGTTCAAATCTTTCTTTCAATCCTTTCCACAGAGCCATGAGATCTTTTTCGATGAGATATTCACATTTTAAACCTTCATCGAGATGTCGACGCAAAAATATCATAGCTTTTGCTTTTTCTTGTGATGAAGATATACCATTTTCTTTAATGGTCTCGGTTAGACACAATGACTCAAGATGCATTTCTACATCGAGAGTCCATGGCATATAATTTTTCCCCGTAATGTCGAGTGCAACAAATTCGAGCTTTGTCAAGTTTGACATGGTGGTACTAAAAAAAATTATGATGCATTTTATTAGTTAATGAATATTGCAATACAAAGTAATGGATAAACAACAAATACAAGCATTCGTAAAAATAAAGAAAACACATGAGGAGGATATTCTCCGATAAGTACAAGATTCGTGAGTATTATAACCAAAATAATTAAAAATAACTTTGTGAAAGCCATCTTCTTTTTTCTTCAAAAATTTGATGAAGAATAATTTTAGAGAAGAAGAGAAAGTTGGAGTGATTGAATGTGTTTGTGAGATCATATTTATAGGGCAAAAACTAGCCGTTTTGTTACCGTTTATGACCGTTGGTGTACAAGAAAATAAATGTATGTATTTGTATAATTTTATGGTAATAATATGGTGTATATAATATTAGTAATGTTTTAAATAATTATGTATATCATATCACAATATTATAATGAGGTGTCATAAGATATTTTGTTTAAAAACCTTATAGACTTTTATACTTGTCGTATCCCTTACCGGGAGTGTGGGATGTCGTCTTAACATCCTCCCAGGATTTATAACAAGTTTTTTGAAAAATTTATTTTTATTATTTATAATAACATTATATTATATAGTAAATATATAAACAATAAATAAATAAACAATAAAATAAATATTATTATTTTTGTTACCTTTTTCTTCTGTTTTGGAGCTTGGAAAAATATGGAGGACTTTTAGAGCTTCGTGCTGATAACGTGTTGTGAAAAAGAAAAAATTTACGGTAAAAAGTAAAAATCTCAAACTCTCAAAATTATCACACTACACACTTTATAATATTTTTCTCTCAACTCAATTGTGATTTTCTTCACAAATGATAGATCTATTTATAGAAATTTTTTACAAATAATCCAAAATTAAATTACATCATTACCTTCATCATCACACACAAATTTCAATATTCAACACCTAATTTTACCTAATTTTCAACATTCAAATATTCAACATTCAAATATTCAATACACATATTTTAAATATTATTTTTCAACATTACTCAAAATATTAAAAAAATTAAAATATTAAAAACAAATTCCTTTTTTTTTTGTCTTAAATAATTAAAATCCCAAAAAGTCACGTCTATAATATATATACCTGTACGACCGGACTAGGTGAGTTAGGGAGATTAGAACAGTATGTCGGCGCTTCCAGACGAGATGTTGAGAAGAATAATGGAAATCGGAATCCAATCGGGAACCCTTGCTTGCGCTGACCTCTGTCGCCTTTCCATTGTCTGCCGCAGCTTCCGCTTGCTAGCCGCCGACGATTCTCTCTGGTCGCATCTTCTCTTTTCCGACTTCCCTTCCTCTCGAAACGACCTTAATTTGAATATTAACGACGTCTCATCTTCCGATGCCGATGCCGATGCCGATGCCAAGCTCAAGAGACTCTACAAAGTGAGGTATTTTTGTTACTTTTTACTTGATTTTGAAATTATTCAATTGTTTCACCAATCATGTAGGCGTTGTTATCGCTTTACAGAAATTGACTCTTGAGAGATGAAATTGCGTTAAAAAATATATTTTACTGTTAAAAAAAAGGCTAATCGATGATCCCTGTTATTTTGTATGGTGCAAGTTTAATCCTTTTTGTGGCTATTATCATTCCAACGTGATAGATATTAACTCGAAATTTTTGTTTAATTTAACTGTATATTCATATGGAAGTGTTTATGAAGATGCAACTAGCTACTTGCCTGTTTTCTGTTTGATTTTATTTTTCGATAAAGTTATGCCTTTAAATTGTAATATGTGGAGGGTGTGTGACATTGACTGACTGGTTTAAAGTAATTTGTTAGATATGAATCCGACAGAAACCGAAAGCGCCAACAACAGATTTGTGCTGTTTTGAAATTAGAGGGCAAAATAGCGGAGCATTTGGGTAAAATTCGGAGGATTGAACTTCATATTTTAGAGGAGAAAGATAAATTGAATAAAGCAGATGCTGAACGAAAATATTTATGCCAAGTCAGGTGACAAACTATTTTAATCTTGGAAACTCATGAAGCTATCGTGCTAGTATTCTAATTTTCTTTGTAATTTTTCTGGATGTTGATATTTAACAATCCTCGACTGGCCTTTCACTAGGGCTTGATTGGTGATGTTTATGTTAATATTTGGAAGTGAAGCTAGGTTCCATTTTCAGCGAGAAATTGGATGAGGCATTAGTATTCATTTGTTGTGAAAACTGAATGATACCATTAGTGCGATGATTGTTCAGGGGTAAATGTTTAGAACTCAGAAAATTAGGTAATTGTTTTGCAGCCTATTTAAAAATTAGTCTCGGATTTTTTATTTAGAGAAGTTTCAATAATGGAGGTTATGTTATTTGTATCTCAAAATTGATTTTAATACCTATGTCCTCACGAAGGCTGCAATTTTGCTGTCAAATTTTGAATTTGGCATGGTTGTCGAAGACGCACCAGGTGCTGGTCATTGCTTCCAGGCACATCCTAGGTGCACTTGCATTGCACAGGCCTTAAGACGAGGCTCAGGTGCGCCTGGGTCAGGGCTTGGTGTCTTCCTTTTTCTATGGTTTTTATTTTATTTATATAATAGAGGTAGGGTTTCATAGTGAAGTTACCACATTAGCTCAACCTACAGCCTACATGCCACAAGAAAAATCCATGATGGCGCCAAGGATCCCTTGCCCTAGTGGCAAATGCATAGCCCAAAAACTCATGAAATATTGGATTCAAATCCCGCTTATGTAGGTGGTGTAGGTAGTTTAGATGGGGAATATGTCACACCCATTGTATCAAAAAAAAATTCCATGATGGCGGTGGCGGATGGTGATTGTAGTTTTTAGTTCTTTGCCATATTAGGCTGATTTTTGCTCTCATATTTGATTTAATTTTATAATAGTTCTAGTCACTGAAATTTATTATTTTAATTTTGGGGATACATGTTCATCACTAATGTGCGATAAACATAATTTATTGCTGTTAATCATAATTCAAGATTTATAATTGATTCAAAACAAGTTATTGTTAATTATTAATTTAATAATTTACTGTTCACACTGTTTATAATTGTAGATGTAGATGAAATTAGTTTAGTGTTGGTGAACTTGATTCATAAATCATGGCTAAAAGTTTTATTAAATCTTTTGTTTGTTTAAATATGTGTAGATTAGTTTTAATGGAGACATTTGGTTATTTGATTAAATATTGACGACTTTTTAGATTTTCTAAATTTTAAATTGGTTGGTTATGTTTAAATTTGATTGGGAATTATGTGGGTATGTAACTATGAAATTTGGAGTCTTGGATTTGATTTGGTTATTTTTAGCCTTATAATTTGTGTCCTTCATTCGGTTTGATTCACTATACATTTAATTTTTCTTATGCGTCCTTTTAAATCAGTGACAAAAGTTAAATCATCCTTCCCACTTATGTGGCTTTCTAATAGCCGACTCATTGCTTTCGGCAATATTAGGCATGCTTCTGTTGCATTGAATGTTTGGCAGCCGGAGGTAATTCGAGCCAGGCAAGAGCAGATGATTCGGCAATGCACTGTACCTGTTAAATCTCGAATCAAGATACTTGATATGGAGCTTAACTCTTGCAAACATCAGATTGCATGTCTTTGGAAGAGCCTCGTGAGCTTGGATTTTCTACTGATATAGTGTTGCACACTGACTCTAATTGTTCACGCCCTATTACCGCTATCTTCTCATACTTTTTTGCAGATGATTGAGAAGAGAAGGCTATGTGAAGCCGAGGAAAAGTTGGCTTCCCTAAAATATCACCCATTACAGGATGTTGAAGCTTCTAGTCTCAGATCAGGCGAGCGTAGAATTACGAATAAAAAGTTGAAACTTTCCACAACTTTGAAGTTGTAAGTTGTGTCCTGTTTGTAGTTTGTACACTGTCCACCGTGTGTAAAAAATATATAGATGTTGTGAAAAAGTAAAAATTTACGGTAAAAAAATAAAAATCTCAAACTCTCAAAATTATCACACTACACACTTTATAATATTTTTCTCTCAACTCAATTGTGATTTTCTTCACAAATGAGAGATCTATTTATAGAAAATTTTTACAAATAATCCAAAAATAAAATACATCATTACCTACATCATCACACACTAATTTTCAATATTCAACACCTAATTTTACCTAATTTTCAACATTCAACATTCACATTTTCAACACAAATATTTAACACATTTTTAAATAATTTTTCAACACTCCCCCTTGTGATGATGATCATAATGATTGTATACATTACGTGTTTTTATACTGCCTCGTTAAAAACCTTACTAGGAAAAACCCATTGGGATAAAAACCATAGTAAGGGAAAAAG
Organism: Primulina huaijiensis; assembly: GCF_012295235.1. NCBI lineage: Eukaryota > Viridiplantae > Streptophyta > Magnoliopsida > Lamiales > Gesneriaceae > Primulina > Primulina huaijiensis. The sequence continues at coordinate 3,166,015 of NC_133310.1, read as the reverse complement.
AGTGCAGTCACGTAAACTCCCCCTCATGTTGACACGAACAATTCTTCACAAATTTCGTAGATTGCGCATCCCAATATTATATATGTGCTTTCTGAATATTGTCGTAGGAAGTGCCTTTGTGAAGAGATCTGATGAGTTTTCACTTGATTGAATGTGACGAACATCAATACATTTATTCTTCTCAAGCTCCTTGGTGAATGCGAAGAACTTAGGAGGAATATGTTTAGTTCTGTCGCTTTTTATGTATCCTTCTTTCATTTGAGCAACACATGCAGCATTATCTTCATATAGTATCACAGGCTTCTCGTCGAATGATAATCCGCATGAGATTTGGATATGTTGAGTCATTGATTTTAACCACACACATTCACGGCTTGCTTCATGTAGTGCAATAATCTCGGCATGATTTGATGAAGTTGTTACAAGTGTTTGTTTCTGTGAACGCCAAGAAATTGCAGTGCCTCCACGAGTAAATACATATCCAGTTTGAGAACGTGCTTTGTGTGGATCAGATAAGTATCCAGCATCGGCATAACCAATTATACTTGGATTAGCATCTTTTGAATACAAAAGTCCCAAGTCTGTCGTTCCTCGTAGATAACGGAATATATGTTTAATTCCGTTCCAATGTCTCTTTGTTGGATATGTGCTAAATCTTGCCAATAAATTTACGGCAAAAGATATATCAGGCCTTGTACAATTTGTAAGATACATAAGGGCACCGATAGCACTTAGATATGGTACTTCTGGACCAAGAATATCTTCATCATCTTCACATGGACGGAATGGATCCTTTTCTATGTTTAATGATCTAACAACCATTGGAGTACTTAAAGGATTTGATTTGTCCATATTAAAACGTTTAAGGATCTTTTCTGTATAATTTGTCTGGTGAACAAATATTCCACATTCTTTTTGTTCAATTTGTAAACCCAGACAATACTTGGTTTTTCCAAGATCCTTCATTTCAAATTCTTCTTTCAAGTATGACACAACTTCTTGAATTTCCTTATTTGTTCCAATGATGTTTAAATCATCAACATATACAGCAATAATTACGCATCCGGATGTTGTTTTCTTAATGAAAACACAAGGGCATATTGAATTATTTACATATCCCTTTTTCATCAAGTGATCACTTAGCCTATTATACCACATTCTGCCGGATTGCTTCAACCCATATAATGATCTTAGTAATTTCACAGAATAACATTCTCTGGGTTTTGAACTTTGTGCTTCAGGCATCTTAAATCCTTCAGGGATTTTCATATATATATTACTATCAAGTGATCCATATAAGTAGGCTGTAACAACATCCATAAGACGCATTTCTAAATTTTCAGATACTGCCAAGCTAATCAAATACCGAAACGTAATTGCATCCATCACAGGAGAATACGTTTCTTCATAATCAATTCCAGGCCTTTGAGAAAAACCTTGTGCAACAAGTCGAGCTTTATATCTTACTATTTCATTTTTCTCATTTCGCTTTCGAATAAAAACCCATTTGTATCCAACAGGTTTTACACCTTCAGGTGTAAGGACTATAGGTCCAAAAACATTACGTTTATTTAGCGAATCCAATTCAACCTGGATGGCATCTTTCCATTTTATCCAATCCTGCCGATTTTTACATTCACCAAAAGATTTTGGTTCATGATCTTCATTATCATTTATGATGTCGATTGCCACATTATAAGAAAATATATCATCAATTTCTTCTATATCTTTTCGGTTCCATATTTTTCCAGTATTAATATAATTGATAGAGATTTCATGATTCTCGTCAGTTTGTGGTTCTGACAAAACATTTTCATCATCATGTGTTTCTTCAGGAACATCATTCTCTATTTTGTGATCATTATGTGTTTCTTCAGGAACATCATTCTCTATTTTGTGATCATTGTGTTTCTCTATGAATTTTCTTTTTCGAGGATTTTTATCCTTGGAACCAACTGGCCTTCCACGCTTCAGGCGTTTAATGACATCATGACTATCTTCAATTTGTTTCTTCGGAATTTCAATTCGAGCAGGGGCATTTGCAGCATGTATATATGATTTAGTTACCCCTTTTGTGTCTGCAAATGCATCTGGTATTTGATTTGCTATTCTTTGCAAGTGCACAATTTGCTGTACATCTTTTTCACATTGTTTTGTTCTTGGATCCAGATGTAACAATGATGATACATACCATGTAATTTCTTTTTCGGTATGTTTCTGTTCTCCCCCTAACATTGGGAAGATTTCCTCATTAAAATGACAATCAGCAAAACGTGCTGTGAACACGTCGCCTGTCTGTGGTTCAAGATATCGAATGATCGATGGACTATCATAACCAATATAAATTCCAATCTTTCTTTGAGGTCCCATTTTCTTTCGTTGAGGTGGTGCAATAGGCACATACACCATACATCCAAAAATTCTCAGATGAGAAATGTCTGGTTCTTTACCAAATGCAAGCTGCAATGGGGAGTATTTATGATATGCACTTGGTCTGATGCGAATTAATGAAGCAGCATGTAAAATTGCATGTCCCCATATAGAAATAGGGAGCTTTGTTTTCATAATCATTGGTCTAGCAATCATTTGCAGACGTTTAATCAATGATTCAGCCAATCCATTTTGAGTATGTACATGAGCAACAGGATGCTCAACAATGATTCCCATAGACATACAATAATCATTGAAAGTCTGGGAAGTAAATTCACCAGCATTATCAAGTCTAATTTTCTTGATTGTATAATCGGGAAATTGATTCCTCAATTTTATTATTTGAGCAAGTAATCTTGCAAATGCAACATTTCGAGTTGACAATAAACATACATGTGACCATCTGCTGGAGGCATCAATCAATACCATAAAGTATCTGAATGGTCCACATGGTGGATGGATTGGTCCACAAATATCACCCTGAATACGTTCAAGAAACATTGGTGATTCAGTTTGGATTTTGGCTGGTGATGGTCTTATAATAAGTTTTCCAAGAGAACATGCTTTACATTGAAACTTATTATTCTGAAAGATCTTCTGGTCTTTCAATGGATGACCATGTGTATTTTCTATAATTCTTCGCATCATTGTTGAACCAGGATGTCCTAATCGATCATGCCAATTGGTTAATATTGAAGAATTATCAATTACCATGTTTGATTCAATGGGACGTATATGTGTATAATGCAATCCAGTAGGGAGCATTGGTAGTTTTTCAATCACATATTTCTTTCCTGATTTATATGTGGTAAGACACATATATTTCTCATTCCCTTCATTCATTGTTTGAGTATCATACCCATGGGAATATATATCATTAAAACTCAACAAATTTCTTTTCGATTGTGGTGAATATAAAGCATCATTGATCAAAAATTTTGTACCATTAGGTAACAAAAATTGTGCTTTACCACATCCTTTAATCAAGTCTACAGGACCTGATATTGTATTCACCGTTGTTTTTGTTGGTTTTAGTTCCAAGAAATATCTTTTATCTCGGAGGATAGTGTGCGTTGTACCACTATCGGGTATGCAAACTTCAGCTTTGCTCATAGCATTTTCCATATTTGAACTTCAAAAAATATGCAATGAAAAAAAATTAATGACAATACATATTTAAATATAACACATATCATAATTGTACAATAAAACATTATCATATAAATACATGAAAAATAAATTATTGTACATTTATATTCTACCACTATATTGTTCATTTTCAGAGAAATCATTGAGAAAATCTGCAGCATCAATATTGTTCATTTCTATCCCACCAACATATTGATCATTTCCAGAGAAATCATTCATAAAATCAGCAGCATCAAAATGAGTTGAATCACTCAAACGGTCACTTCGCTCAGTGAAGTTGGTCTCCTTTTCTTTCCCCTTTATCGATTCTTTATAAAGTTTGCAAAGATGCTCAGGGGCTCGACAAATACGAGACCAATGTCCTGGAGTGCCGCATCTGAAACAAGAACTTTCAAATCTTTTCGAGTGATTTTCATTAACACTCATGTTTTCTTGATGCCTTTTCTGTGGATGGTTTGGGACGTTATTTTGAGATGAGTTATAGAAATAACTATCTCGATTATTTTCAAAACCACGGCCGCGTCCACGACCACGACCACTTCCTCGTCCACGTCCACGTCCACGACCTCGACCTCGACCTCGACCTCGACCAAAACCTTGTCTTTGAATTTGATTTTGGTTTCCAGGTTTAAATTCATTTTTGCTTACAGCATTTACTTCTGGAAATGCTGTTGATCCAGTGGGTCGGGACTGATGATTTCTCATCAACAACTCGTTGTTCTTTTCCGCCACAAGAAGACAGACGATGAGTTCAGAATATCTCGCAAATCCACGCACTCTATATTGTTGCTGTAGTGTTATATTTGATGCGTGAAACGTGGAAAATGTTTTTTCAAGCATTTCCGATTCTGTAACCTCATGTCCACAAATTTTTAACTGCGAGATTATTCTATACATCGCTGAATTGTAATCACTGACTTTTTTAAAGTCTTGGAATCTTAACATATTCCATTCATCACGGGCGGTCGGAAGTATAACTTCCCTTATATGTTCAAATCTCTCTATTAATCCTTTCCACAGAGCCATGGGATCTTTTTCGATGAGATATTCACATTTTAAAACTTCATCAAGGTGTCGTCGTAAAAATATTATAGCTTTTGCTTTTTCTTGTGATGAAGATATACCATTTTCTTTAATGGTCTCGGTTAGACCCAATGACTCAAGATGCATTTCTACATCAAGAGTCCATGGCATATAGTTTTTCCCAGTAATATCAAGAGCGATGAATTCGAGCTTTGCCAAGTTTGCCATGGTGGTACTAAAAATTACGATGCATTTTATTAGTTAATGAATATTGCAATACAAAGTAATGGATAAACAACAACTACAAGTATTCGTAAAAATAAAGAAAACACACGAGGAGGATATTCTCCGATAAATACAAGACTGGTGAGTATGATAACCAAAATAATTAAAAATAACCTCGTGAAAGCCATCTTCTTTTTTTCTTCGAAAATTTGATGAAGAATAATTTTTAGAGAAGAAGAGAAAGTTGGAGTGATTGAATGTATTTGTGAGATTGTATTTATAGAGCAAAAACTAGCCGTTTTGTTACCGTTTATTACCGTTGGTGTATAAGAAAATAAATGTATGTATTTGTATAATTTTATGGTAATAATATGGTGTATATAATATTAGTCATATTTAAATAATTATGTATATCATATCACATTATTATAATTAGGTGTCATAAGTTATTTTGTTTAAAAA
>NC_133310.1:3151576-3159445 GCF_012295235.1 Primulina huaijiensis | reverse complement strand
CTTATAGGCTTTTATACTTGTCGTATCCCTTACCGGGAGTGTGGGATGTCGTCTTAACATCCTCCCAGGATTTATAACAAGTTTTTTGAAAAATTTATTTTTATTATTTATAATAACATTATATTATATATTAAATATATAAACAATAAATAAATAAACAATAAAATAAATATTATTACTTTTGTTACCTTTTTCTTCTGTTTTGGATCTTGGAAAAATATGGAGGACTTTTAGAGCTTCGTGCTGATAACGTGTTGTGAAAAAGTAAAAATTTACGGTAAAAAAATAAAAATCTCAAACTCTCAAAATTATCACACTACACATTTTATAATATTTTTCTCTCAACTCAATTGTGATTTTCTTCACAAATGTGAGATCTATTTATAGAAAATTTTTACAAATAATCCAAAAATAAAATACATCATTACCTACATCATCATACACTAATTTTCAATATTCAATACCTAATTTTACCTAATTTTCAACATTCAACATTCACATTTTCAACACAAATATTTAACACATTTTTAAATAATTTTTCAACAATAGAAAGGGAAATGATATAAGAACTATTTTTTAGCCTTGAATTTTGTTGAAGACACTTACATTTCTAGAATTCAGATCCATTTTAATTGAAGAATCCACATTCCAGTCCAGTCCAGTCAAGTGCTGGGCTTGTAAAACAACAGAAGATTGCCCACTAGTGCTAGCCCAAATGATGGCCAAGTTTCCGGGTTGGTTAAATAGAGCAAACTAAGAAGTGGTGGGGGCCCTGGCAGAAATCCAAGTATCTGAGGGTATTATAGTCTTCGTACCCTCAATTATGAACTACGGGAATGAATTAGTTTATTCCGTCCAACATCAAATAAATAGCTGCCTTATTACGTTGCATGTGCATGATCTTTAAAGAGGGTGGAAAATATGTAATTAGGTGAAAAATATTTACATAATTTCAAAACTTCCACTTCTAACTTTTAATTGAGACACCATTCTAACTTTTTTGTATGTATATATATAGTTGGAAATTCCCATTTAATCTCAATAGGCTTTGTAAAATATTTGACAATATAACAAAATAAGCATCAAGTCTAAAAAAAAGACGAACCTTTCGGCATCGAGTATAGCTTGATTCATTTTCGAGCTAACAATTATCACAGTAACAAAATACAACAATGTTGTCTCCAGTTAACTACATGTCTATGTTAGTGAACATAGAATAATGTTAATATAACCTACAGTCGTCCATTAGACTCATTATTATTATTATTATTATTATTATATTGAATGTAGGATCATTATAATAGCTAAAGTGAAAAAGGTGGAGAGGTGAGCCCATTTTTCCTCATCATGTATATAAGCTATAGATAGGACCCCAACAACCAACACTGCACATACTCCCATGTCTCTATAATCCCACAATCAACAATACAAACATAGAAAAAGGGGAAAATGGGGAGGCCTCCATGTTGTGATAAAGTTGGGATCAAGAAAGGTCCATGGACTCCTGAAGAAGACATCATCTTAGTCTCTTACATTCAAGAACACGGTCCAGGGAATTGGAGAGCTGTGCCCACTAATACCGGTATGTACATTTATGTGTATACACTATCCCGATTTCGTCTTCAGTATAGATTTCTGGAACAAACTCAATCCGGGTTTACGTTTGGTTCTTGTTTTCAAGGCACATCGACTAGTATTTGAAAGAAAATCTTGAATGATTGTTTCCATCTTTTCTTTTAAACAAGGTTTGTCAAGGTGCAGCAAGAGTTGCAGGCTCAGGTGGACTAATTACCTAAGGCCTGGGATCAAGAGAGGAAATTTCACCTCACATGAAGAAGGGATGATCATTCATCTTCAAGCTTTATTGGGTAACAAGTAATGTTCCTAATTATATTAATTATACATTCCTTTACATATCAGTGATTTACTTATTGATGTTTCTCTATTATCTAATACATATACTGATTGAATCTTGGATAGTCAAATCAGTGTAAAAGAGAAATTTGTGTCACACTTTATCTTTAATGATGTATAGATGGGCTGCTATTGCGACATACTTGCCACTAAGAACAGATAATGACATCAAGAACTACTGGAACACTCACTTGAAGAAAAAGTTGACGAAATTTCAGACTGGTATGAATCATTCCCAAATGTTATCTGATTCAGCAGCTAATTATCCTCAACTCATGTCGGAAAGATGTGGTGATCAACGCAAAACGGATAGCCATATCTTTAGCAATCAGCATTCCAGCTCAAGCGAAAAAATTTCTTCTCTATACGCTTCTAGCGCAGATAACATATCAAAGCTTCTACAAGGATGGATGAGATCGTCCCCTCAGCCTAACAACACTTCCCACATTGACAAATTCCAAAACTGTTCGAGTTCCGACAAATTTCAAACTGAAGCTTCATTTCAAGGTTTCATTCCTCCGCAGATCGAACATCATGATCAGGGCAAGAATGGCGATAGTATTCCAAGTGATGAATTGGAACATAATTTGTCATATCATCATCTATATCGTGATTCTAGCCAAAAGGGTTATGAGAACATTGAATTTCTTGATAATCAAAAGGCTCCGAAATTCGAAATCTACGATCATCCTCCATTGTCATTTCTTGAGAACTGGCTATTCGATGAAGGTGTAAGTTCAGTTGAAGAAGTGATGGATCAAATCCCAGTTATGTTCTAACTGAAATGGCGAGAGAAGACAAGAAAATAAATGGTTGTGTCTTATTTCAGTTTCTCATGTTTGTGGATTAATTAATATGCAAACAAATAGTATCTTAATCTGTTCAGATTTCTCGTTTCTAAATAAAGTATAATCTTCTGTTCTTCTTAATCATATGAATAACACACATTACTAATAACAACGTGTGTTATTCATGTGATTAAATAGAACAAAGGATGAAATACATTTGAAGTAGAAGAATGTTTCTAAATTTGCTCTATTATCTTCAATGATTCATTAAGTAATCTTTTGTCAGAGTTCCTTTCAAGAAAGTTGTATTTTTATGTACGTTTTCCTTATTTTATTTTACTTTTTTCGTTTTAACAAATTGATACGAATAATGATTTATTAGTTGATTATATATCTTTGTTTCATTCCAAGTTCGGAGGTTAAATACTTGGTCGTCGAGAGGAATTATGTTTTACCAATTTTTCTTTTTGAAAACTAAGTTTATTAAAAGTTATCGTGCCCAAAAAATTTCACACTTTATAACACACAGTTACATGTGCTGCACAATAAAACATATATTCAATGTCGCCACAAAATATAATGAAAATTGGTGTACCATTCCTTGCCAAATTGAATGAGACTAAATCATAATAAATTTAGTGTCTAATTCAAAAANTATTAACATCATCATCAATTAGATATATAAAAAATAATATTAATTTGGAGCAGAAACTTGTGTGAGACAGTCTTACGGGTCGTATTTTTTGACACAGATATCTTATTTGGGTCATCTATGAAAAAAATATTACCTTTTATGCTAAGAGTATTACTTTTTATTGTGAATATCGGTAAGGTTGACTTGACCCATCTCACAGATAAAGATTCGTGAGACCGTCTCATGAGAAACCTACTCTTAATTTGGTTGACATGTGGCACAAGACGAAGAGGCCAATAAATAACAAAGTGTGCCCCGGCTATATATTATTTCAATTAAATTCTAGCAAAAAGGTTCTTTAAATATATACAAAATCATAATGCTTTAATTAAAACCAGACCCCTATTTATTTAATTTCTGCCATGTGATTTTTTTTTTTTTTTTATAACTTTGGCTCCTTTTCATCACTACCTATCTCTTAATTATTGGAGTCCTAGATACTATTTAGTCAAGTCTTGAAGAATTGAATTGAAAATAAACTTTTTTAGGTAGTGAATTAGAATTAAAATTTGTGTTTTCTTGTTACTTATATCCTAAATTTCCATTTTCCAAGTCAATAATAACTTAGAATTGATCACACTAATTTCATGTAGAGTAGGTCTCTTGTGAGACGGTATCACAAATCTTTATCTGTGAGACGGGTCAAACCTACCGACATTCAAAATAAAAAGTAATATTCTTAGCATAAAAAGTGATATTTTTTCATAGATAACCCAAATAAGAGATCCGTCTCACAAAATAAGACCCGTGAGACCGTCTCACATAAGTTTTTAACTTTCAATATATACAAATGCATGTACATTTTAACCTATCCATTAATGATGAATATATAATCCAAAATATCCACAAAAATTGTTGATATTTGAATGTTTAGACAAGTCATTAACTCGTACTAACTGATGATCAATAAGTGGCACATGGATAGAATCCATGTGGACATTTTGACCTACGATCTTGCAGGGTCGAAGGATAATGCACCAATAGTACATTTCATATCAATTAAATGTTCACATAATACTAGGAGTTAATGCCACCAATTTGGATCCATAGGAGTAATAATAGTTAGCAAGTACTATCCACAGTTAGTCTTTTTTATCAAGATTCACCATCATATCATATTGATCAAGATCATGCCTATTATTGAGTTGTTTGATTAGGATAATAAACGTAAATGTAATAATATTTCAACTCGTTTCATCTATGACTCAACTAGATATTACTTGCACGTACATCATCTTTAAGAACTACGTAGACTTGTAACTCATCCGACACCGTAATCTCAAATTTAAGATAAAGTATATGATTCGATATTCAGTTATNAAAAAAAAAAAAAAAAAAAAAAAAAAAAAAAAAAAAAAAAACCCCGATTCTTGGTACAATCTTTTCTAGTCGTGCGATGAGTTACAGTTCCATCATAGGGAAAAAAGTGAGTTATTTGTGGGGTTGGCATGAGGAGCTCATCGTTTCCGTTTATTCGATGAATTTGAACACAATTCGTCTCCTCTTGCATTGTGGGAGATTTGAAAAATGACAAATTTGACACATGTCCAAAGGTCTCAAGTTTTCTAAAACAAAAGTCGAAGAAAGATGTTTGCAATAATAATCAACAGTTCAGAAAATATTTATATAATTTAGAGTGTACAACTCGTTATGTACAGAGTACGAGGAACCTAGTTAGAAAGTAACAGACAGAAGGATATGCATGACTACCAAGCCACTGGAACAAAAACAGCGATAATATTTAGCCTTGTGCAAAAACAAAATTGGATTTTGAGTACAAAACAGACACCGATCAAAGGGTGGTTACAAGACCTATGCCCAGCTCTTCCGCCAACTCGTCCCACACGGGCAGGAGTGTCATGACTACAAGTACAATACCCATGATAAAAACCGTTTTTCGCCAAGTTCCTACCTCTGTTACGTCATTTAAGCACGGTTTCTCTGGAGCCCTCTGCATATTTCATAGCGTAAGCGAATAACAATCAAGAGACAAACTTCCGCTCACTATCCTCTGTCATGTTCAATTATATTGCACCTAAACAGTTGCATACCTGACATATTAGGACGTATAATCCCCAAGGAAGCGACAAGGGTCCACCGAGCTGTAAGTCGGAGAAACATCAAATTTAAATTTAAGAATGTTACTGCAAAAATCGATACCACAGAGGGGTTTACAAGATAATTTGACAAGAAAAAAGGACAAATATACATATTGTACATATCTGACTAAATATTTGTTTGCTTTTTGGTGGTTTTTCCCTATATAGATAACGCTTGTGGAGAATGGAAACTATAACTTTCAGAAAAACGAGATCTTTAATGTGATGGTTGTATATTTGAAACTACAGATTTTAAGACAATGAACTTCATAAATACGTGTGCAAGCAAAAGCGAACATACCACTCCCAACCCAAGCATAGTGTAAGTTGCTAATCCAGAAGCAACAAGGGCACTTTTTCCAAAAGCTCCCTGAAAATAATATGAAATGAATTCTACCAGTTGAGATCCTGGTTAAGATGAAAAAACGTGTATATTCACAGGCAAATGCAACAAGCTGATAACAGATATGAAGAAAAAAAATTCAATAGCAGAAAAATATCTAATCATTAAATTTCTAACTTGTCCTGATGACGCATTACGTACTTTAAATAAGTAGATAGCAATAATATCAAATCCAAGCCAAAAAATAAAAACCATTTCACCTGGAATTCACTCTGGAAGAAATAGGTTTTATGCAAAAAAAATTGTTATGAAATCATAGAATAATTACAAAGTAACGTGTAGCAAGCATGGACAGTATAATACAAAATCGGTAGCGCTCACGGTAATATCGAGCTGCTAACTTACTCCCACAATATTTTATCCAACAAAACCACAATCAACTACTTCTAGCCAGTGTAAGCGAGTGTCTCGTTAAAGTTCGATCTTCATACTACTCCTTGACTGCTAAAACAAAGGGAAATAAAGGAACATATACCTGCATAGCCCTTCCACCATCAAGACATCCAACTGGGAGCAAATTAAATGCAGACGTTGTCAGCCCACACCTACGAACCAAGAACACATCATCATACATATAAATCAAAGCATAACAATTTCAAAGTTCCTCATAGATACATCACCAGCCAGCAATCACTAGAGGATGGATTGAGACTGTTGTGGCATGCATGCTCCTGGTATCAGAGACAAGACATTAGAAGCCGGATATTTTCCATTGAACATGACAAGGAAGACTCAAAACAGTGAGGGTAGAAAGGTAAAACAGTAACTCACGAATAACCAAGAAAGGCCCTGCTGATAAGCCCAAGAAGCAAAGAGCCTTGAAAAAGCATGCTGGGAACCTGCACCAAATCTCCTGCCATGGCTGGATTTGATGAAAGCATCAGGCCAACAGTGAACATAGAGAAAGACAATGCAGCTCCTGCAAATGGCCCAGCCAATGAAATATCTACTTTTGCCTTTCGATCAGGAAGAATGGACTTGAACTACAACCAAAGCAATAAAAATTAAATAGGTTTACAAATTCAGAAACTAAAGACCAAAAGGTTTGCAGCACAAACCATGTATAACCAAGATGATCATACCATACAGTTCCAAAATCAAATGTTTGCAGCTGCATGCTCACCTGAGTGATTGCTCCAAAGCTCCCAAGAGTAATATTTGGAATAAAGAAAGGAATACTCAGTTTTACTTTCCTAGGAAACGCTGCAAGAAAATGTCCAACTTCCTGCAGAAAATCAAGCTCATCTAGAATTTAAAACCAAAAAAACATGACATATACAGACTGACCTTTACACATGGCTACTGAAACTACATCAGGAAGTAATTAGTCATTATAAAATCTATTTTCAGCACAGAAGAAAGATTAGAAATTCATGTGATAGATTACATTTTTAATTTCGTTGGCGAGTTTCAAATATTAAATAAAGGGCTTATTGAAAAAATGTAGGTGCACTCTAAACAGATGCAATAGAAAAAGAAATGTAGACTTTTAGGTAAAATAACCAGGCTTGAAAAAATGAATTTGTATCACAACCAAGAATTCAAAACAAACCACACCACTTTTGATCAACAGGTGAAGGTAATAAAAAAATGATGACATTTCTTATCCAAGTTTTATCTTCAGGAGCTCCATAATCTAGAGACAACAATGATACTCACATGAAAAAGCTGAACCCCTAGCACACCGTAAGCCAAAGGCAAAGCAGAGTCAACAAACGGAAATAAGAGTTGCATATCTGGTGGTTCAACGGCATTTGGATCTGTGAAGTATTTAACTACCTCTGGTGGAAGTCTACTTATCTGTTTTGAACCAGAAACTGTTGATAATCAGAAACCAAGATATGGAATAAGATATTCGAAATAGGTGTTACGTGTTGATTATCATACCTGAGATGCTATTCCTAACTCCACTGAGGAACCAATAGCAAGAAGAAACAACAGAAGAGCAATCACATATTGCCAAAGAGTTGT
>NC_133310.1:3115988-3151476 GCF_012295235.1 Primulina huaijiensis | reverse complement strand
TATAATGATATATTTTCATATTAAATATATAATAATAAAATAAAATAATTTCAATTCAAAAATTTATATACTAAAATTATAGTTAAGGTATTAATTATTTAGTCTAAAAAATATAATTATATCATTAATAATATAAATACATATGTATTTTATATTTTAACTATACGGGCATATTTTGGATGACTGAGTTTGACCAAACACGAGATTCGTACACATGCACTCTTGTAGACTTGCTATGCAGGGTCTAAACCTGCCTCACGCGAGACTAATACAGGGCTGAGTTTAGATCCGATCTATTGTCATCTTTAGTTTTTATGATATGGAAATATAAAAAATATAGGTTATATCGAGTACCAATTTGATGTAATAATATATAGCGATTTCTGAGGACCTCATTAATTCTTCACAACGATGCATGGAAATTTTTCATATTCAATTTGGCAAATGTAACTTCCTAAATGCTTCGAACTTGAATATTAATTATTACATTTTCTCAAATATTTTGGTCGATGAATGAATTGTACCTTTAGCCTCCCTAAGCAACGGTCAAATTTTTTTAAAAAAATCCACATTTAATACACACACATCCAATGTATTGCGGACCACAAACGGTCACTTTTGGCAAAATCAGTAGTAGTATTTCAAGTCTTCCCATTCTTGTTTGAAAACAAATAAATAAATCCGATTAACCAAAAGTACACTAGGAAAGTGCATCAAATCTTTACCTAATCAAACTCTAGCAATTAATAACTGGTCACACTGCCCAAAAGAAGTTATATTTGAAAAAATCAGCCTAAATAATTCGATCGGACAACGGCGGTAACCTACGGAAAAAGTTCATCAGCACGGAGGGCATGTCGTCCCGGAACCTAGGATGACGAAGGTAGTAAAACCCAAACGCTAAGATGAATGCCTTAAAAGGTACTACGTAAAACAGCAACGAAGCAAACAGGCACAACACAACGAATATACCAGTTGCCCTCGGGTCCCTCCAGTTGAATAATGCCTCCAGTCTTTCACCTTGAGCTGCAACATCCCCCAAAAGTGTTTGGGCACGTCCTGCCAGGGCACGTAACCGGTCATATCGGACACGTACTTGGTCCATGGATTGTGTGGTTGGGAATCCATCAAACTCTTCATCAAGCTCATCTGGACCCACTGTTTCGACGTGGGACAACCTAGGATCCATTGTGACCGAGACTTGCTGACGATACCGAAACCTCAACATAATTATCAAGAATGAGTACATGAACATTGTGGGCAACATTAGTTGTGGACATAAAACGATAGCCACCAATAGGACATGGATCAAAATCGTGGTTGGAGGGTTCACCCAAGTTTGGATCCCATCGAGCCATCGTGCAAATGAGGCTGCTTTCGACAAGCAACCCACGACCCGGAACCAATTGGCTTTGCTCTTCCTCATACTCCAAATGTGCATATCAGAGTCCAACATGAATTGGACAACTTCATGCCCCAATGCCGGTTCAGATCGAGCTAACCTCATCGTGACAATCCTCGTAGCATTATGCCTCAAAACGTCTTGTTGAGCTGGTCCCAAAGGTTTCACATAATGCATCCTGGGTAACATAGGATTTGCGTATGCTTGAATAAGGCTAAGCCACGATGAGCACGAAAACCTCACCGCTATCTCGATTTCCCCCATCCTCTTGGCTCCACCAGGAAGCAACACCATCAAAGAGTAAGTCCCAACATACACTCGATTTGTGTCTAGTGTCGAGAGACGTACACGTAACTTCCCAAGTCGTACATCATTTTTCACCTCCACTTTATCATCGCACTTATACCTTCCATTGTCAAACACCCCTAAGGTCAGCACGGTGCACGGATCATACACATCCCACGTATACTGCTCGTTCCATCGTGGATTAAACCGATCGAGAATGGTTCTTGTCCGAACCCACTTTGGTCCATACTTTGCCACCACGTAGGCATCAGTGGTCCCACGCGTACCATCTTTGGTCTTCACAGGGAGCAAATTGGTAGCCCCTCTGATGCCTACTTCAAGCAAACCAACAGGCTGCTTTGACAATTGCTTGGCAGTGGGCCGAACATCGCTGGTCACATGAGCCGCCTCGTCAAGCACATGATATCCACCTTCCAAACAAACACGAACGTGTATCCTCCCACCGTACGGCTTATTGTTATCATCACGGATTAAGTTAAACCACCTGGATCTTGGCTCTGATTTGTCGTCTGTTCGCTTATCCACCGTAGTTACCTGCACTTTAGCGTAGCCTACCGTGTTACCATTTGTGAAATCTTCAACTGTAATAGTGAAAAATGGCTCAAATGGCTCAGCTGCAACAAAAATAAGGTCTTCATTCCACGTGGGATGGGAAGAGCCAATGCATGTTCGGCTTGTCTTGAACAGTTGTGCGCCGAGCTGGGCCTTAACATATAGCTCCGGATTCCGAACCTTAGGCTCGGTCCCACCAGACCCAGAATCAAGCTGCAAATCTTGTGTTTGGATGACCGTTACCCTTAAATACCATAACTTTGGAGACAAGTAAACTTTGGCCCGGGTCTCAGGGATCAACCCTCCGGAATCCGACTGCCAGGCCTCCTGGAAAGCTTCGTCCGCCTGAGTACCTACCCACACAGATAACATGATGTCATTTCCCGGCGACCCTTCTCCTTCCAAGCTGTACCACTGTGGGGCTAATGGGCTGTCGGGAGGCACCCTTCTCGGCACCTCCAGAAGATCAAAAGACACCGTACCGGCGGTGCTCTCCACTTTACTGTCGCTTTCTGGGCCTTTCTTCTGAGCCATGATGGAAACGTCTAGTGAAGTTGAATTCAAGCTTTCTTTTTCGAAAGCGAAGACCTGATCAATTACTTTGTTTGGGGCCTGTGATTCGGTCTTGACTGTGTGAGTCCCGATCACGAGCTTCGCACAGAACGAAGACTCTGGTTCTGGATTCAAGATATTGACTTTCACCACTCGAACATAGAGAAATGGCATTTGATCGACAAGATCAAAGGCAACGCGCCGATCAGTGCCTCCAGTAGAGAATTTCGGAAAAAGTTTCGATTCCGTATCTCTATTTTTCAAGTTTCCTGGAAGCACAGTATTTTCAGATTCTGGTGCATCTACCTTAGTGGGCGGCGTTTCGGGAGGTGGCGCTGTGTTCTCCGGTGGTTTATCTTCTTTTTTGGCCTCTTCTTCTCCCTTTCCCTCTTCTTTATTCTCTTCCTTAACTTCAGCCGCCTTTTTCTCCTCTTCCTTGTCCTTCTCCGGTTGTTTCTCCTCCACCGCCGTTTCTGCAGCATCAGGCTTCTCGGGAGTCGGAGGAGGCTCTTCCTCATACCAAATTTTCAAACCAATCTCACCTTTGATCTGAGAAAACACACTCCTTTTCTCCAACGGATAGTAAACCAAAGAAGCTTCCCCGCCGCCTTTCACGAAAGTGCTCCCAGAGATCTTCACTTTCCCAAGAAAAGTGCTCCTCTTCCCAGTCTTCTTATCATTGTAAACGTTCAGCTCCAACATCTTTTCCGCCATGAACTCAACATCATGAACTGAAAATTCGAGCTTTTCATCCCAGTATGGGTTGAGATCTCTGCAAATAGTCTTGGTACGGCGCCGTTGGCCATCAAAATCCACGATGACATAAGCGCTGGCTGTCCCCTGTCCGTCTTTGGGCATCAAGTTCTTGGCATTTTGGACTTCGACACTCAGTTTTCTGATCTCAGCCATCAGTGCGACACTGATTACAAATTTCTTGAAATGGGAACCAAACCTATTTCTATATTAAAAAAAAAAGTCTGTTTTCGGATGGTGGTGAAATGGAGCAGAGAAAGAGAGAAGGCGATAAAATTGAACTGAGTTAGACACAGTAGCTAGAGAAATTAGTGTAATTTATAAGAGATTAAAAAAGAGAGGAGATTAAACACACAGAGGAGCGGGATTAAGTTCAGAGTCTCGGGTAGTAACCCGAACCCGAAATACAAATTTCGGGTTTCCGAAAAAAAATCGGGTACTCAATTTTAAAATATTTGTAATATATATATATATAGTTTTATATTTTAAATCAAGGAATAAAAACTAAATCCCCATAATTTGTCTTCACTTTTTATCTCAGTGACTACGTTTCTGCTCCTTCATCTTCTCGTCTACGGGCTGCAAAGCCAAGGAACAAGAACAAGTCACAACTGCACGAGCACTCTCGAGCCTCGGCAATCGGCTCTCGGTGGAAGGTCGATTCTTTCACTGTCATAATTCATGCCTTCTTTGTTTTCATTTGGATTTTTGTTTGAGCACTTGGATTTTTGTATTTCTGTTTGAGCACTTGGATCATTTGTATTTCACTGTACAGGCACTTGGATTAAATTTTTGACTTAAATTTCAGGTAACCGAAATCGGGTATCCGACTATACCCGAAAATTTCGGGTACCCGAACCATCGGGTAGCACGGATTAAAGTTCGAGTTCGGGTATTAAATGTGCTACCCGAAAATTTCGGGTACCCGAACCAAACTACCCGAACCCGTGAAACCCGACCCGACCCCACCCCTAGTTCAGACACCACTTTGACCGCTGTTTAAAGACTTTCTTCTTGTTAATCAATTTGCTGTTTAGTAAATATTCATTAATTTATTCGGACAAGATAATTGATTATTCTCCGCAGTCTGCACAATATAAAAACTAATTATTTAAAACTAGATTTAAGTACAATTTTATGTAATTGTCTGAGTAGAGACCACGTGGGATGTGTGTGAACGGCTCTCTCTGACATTTTAATTTTTTGTTTTCTCAGCTTATTATATAAAACTAAAATCATAAACTTTTGTCAAAAAAAAAAATTAAAGCTATAATTAAATATGAGTCACACTGGTGGTTTTGGAGAGTCATGCAACATTACTTTCCATACCTACAATCTCACACATGATGCATGCGGTCAAAACCATTCATCAATTGTCGCAGTCGATTAGTTATCTCACGTCGATTTAATAAAATTTTTGAAATTTACATATATAGACTTGAGCAATCCTCCCCCAACTAGCTTTTGAGGTTGAATTAGGTCAAATGCTCAATCTTAACACGGTATTCAGGTTCCACCATTATGTGTTGTACTGCTCATAATTGGACCAATCATTCTGCTCATGATTGAGTTATTTGTAGAACTTCACGTTTCAGATGTTCATTCTTAGACGTGAGGAGGGGTGTTAATTGACTCACATCAATTGGATAAAATTTCTGAGAGTTGCATATATGGATTTTGACAATCTTCAATTTTTTTGCTAGCTTTTGAGTTTAAATTATGTCAAAATCTCAATTTTAACACAATCGACATTTTTTTTCTTTTTCTTTCTAAAATTTTTATGGGGCTCTCGGTTTTGTTTTTTCTTTATTTCTTTTTCAAGTTATTCAAACAATAGTTATTTAAAAAATATTTAATTAATTAGAAAGAAAAATATACTGTAACAATTTGATAATAAATCGATAGTTGATGTCATAAAATAGAATGTCTCTAATGGACAAAAATGTATGGGTAGGTCCCGTGCTGGATATGTACATATCCTTGTGCTCTTTGGCTTTTGCAAATTATATACGGTTGGTTGGTTGGTTGGTTGGTTGGCAACTTCTTAATTTAGAACTAAATCTTCACTGCAAATATGAACGTTACATTGTTTACTGGTCCACACATTTTTGTCGCCCGTTTGTTCTATATTGCTTTAAGCAGAGCTATAATATATATAGAAAATTGTATAATGATTTTTCTTTATACTAATTATTAGTATGGTATGTGTATTTTCCTTCAAGTTCACAATTAGTTCCACAATTTATATATCACTATTATTATTATTTTTTGTGCAAGTATTCAATGTCTTGGTATGAAGGACTGACTTGCAAAGTCGGCGTATTAAAATGGAGCGTACCAAAAATTCAATAAAACGTTAATAGGGAAAATTTCAAACAATCCATCAAACTCTATTTTCATTTAGAATTTAATCTCTCTTTCATAAAAAATTAGTTTAAGATCCCTACTATATTTAAGATTTTGCAAAATCATCATTGGATCCTCTGTTTTGATACGTGGGGTTGTTATACATATCGAATATGTCCAAAAACATAGGACTACACAAGATTTCTAGCCTATATACCATGAATGAAAGTTTTTTGAATAACTCGTCATGCTTCCGTATAATTAAAAAATATTTTACATCTTTGACCGGAATGTCGTCGTGTTGTATTCAACGGGTTTTACGGACTGTTTCTCACAACCTAACCATTCAGTCACAACAGATGGTTCATGACGTAGATCTCTTTAATGACACTTATCATGACTCTGTATCACTTTCTACCTTATGATGTATAGTAAATAAGTTTATTTTTGAAAATAATATATACATGAGAGGGCCGTAGTAAGCATTTATTATTTTATTCAAACATATAATATGTTATTACATAGTAACCTCCTATAGATGAGGAGAAACTTGTTTAGCTACTAACAAGACACATAAACTGAAAATATTACAAATTTTATTCTGAAAGAAAATTGGAGAGATTTAATTATGTCTTCATTTTCCTTCAGTCCTACTATATACAAAAGTCTTGGTATTTGAAATATGAACTTCAAACTTGTGATTTTTTTTGCCAGTTGTGGCCAACAACATTTTTTAATTGGTGTACCACTAATTAGTAGTCTGTTATGTTGTGGTGGTTGAATGGTATATCATTTACTAATGGAGTAGTTGGATCACATGATTTTTTTATCTTTGTCGAAGAATCTTTTGTTTTGGTATAGTCCCTGAAGAAAACATGATTTGTGTAAACCTTCACCACTTAGACTTGTCTCCACATTATGTGTTCGGTCAGATCTAGTACAAAAACCTTTCTCGAATTCTGGCTCTTTCTGGTTTGGAGATTCTGGGTAGATTTTTTCTGACTATCTTCCCACATGAGTTATATTACAGAATTTCCGACGAGTTTCTTCACTCTGCTACAACTTTGTGTTCCGCATAATATTTATTTATTTTTTTCCAGATATTTCTTCTACAAACTTGTAGTTTTTCTTGTAATGATATTCAACAGAAAGATTCATTTACAGAATTTTGATAAAACTTAAATGAAAACTTGATTTTGTTCATCTCTATAAGACAGACTCATAATCACCATTTTCGTCAGATGGAGATGTCGTCTTCAGTGAGTGATGAAACAAAAGGTGTATCATTCTTTGGAGGACTCTTGATAAACTTCTGAATGTTCATGTCTGGTTTTCTCTCCTTATGAAGTAAAAGACTTACTGTGAGCTTTTTTCGGTTGGTTCTAGTACTGCAATAAAAAAGTAAAGCTTTGAAATATCTCATTTCGACAAATAATCATTATTTACACATGTTTTATGAACAGCTTCCTAGATTTATTTTGATAATGCTGAGATTTCTGGGAAGTTGAGTGATGTATAAACTGAGTCAAGAGCATCGTGTTCATATCATACTTTTACCTCATTGGGATATGAATTTAGTTTCATCTATATCTTATTATACTTTCCTGCTATATTAACTCGAATTGTGGCTAGGTTGATACATGTTCTTGTTTTAATTTCTCTCAGTTCTTTTAATATGCATGAAATGGAGAAATTATAAGCTCGTTAGTACCAACATTATATTTTTCCTTATCAGTTTGAGGTCTAAGGTTGATCTCTCATTCTTCAATCTCCAAGGTGAAGGATTGACTAAAAGGCTCGATAAAATGATCTAGAGATTCAATTTTTTACTTTTTTCGACCCATCTAAAGATGATCCAACTTAACACTTGTGCTATGAGTACTTGAATCTTCTGCTCTAGGTATAGAGTCATGTACCAGAAAATTCTCCATTTGACAAATCAGTGACATCTTGATAGCCTGGAGGATCGGCCAACACTTGCGAATGTTACCATCAAATATAGTTTTTGGTAAAACGACAACTGCTCAATCTGACAAA
Source organism: Primulina huaijiensis (assembly GCF_012295235.1). NCBI lineage: Eukaryota > Viridiplantae > Streptophyta > Magnoliopsida > Lamiales > Gesneriaceae > Primulina > Primulina huaijiensis. The sequence goes on along the minus strand of NC_133310.1, from coordinate 3,143,528 downwards.
AATATTTCTAAAAACCAAATCACATTTTAATTAAAAATTAAATGTTTTTTTTTTAAAGTTTTTTTAATCATTATTTATATTATTATTATTATTTGCACTTATTATAATTATCGCTATTATTAATTATTTTTTTATATTATTTATTATAATTAGTTCAAATAAATCATGCAATGATAGTTTCATGACCACAGTCTCACACTTGAGGCGTGATCGTTATGCGGTCAAAAGCCACTCATCAATAATACCAATAACTTTTTAACTTTGGTCATTATTGATACCTTAAAATATGATAAAACGACAATATATTAACTTTGAAATGGAAAAAAGCTGAGGATGGAATGAGAAAGTTATTTCATTTATGCAATTGTACGAGGACAAATGAGAAATGAATGAAATGGAAATTTCTGGGTGTAATAATTTCTTTAGATTGAGTAAAACAATCGAAAATAACGTTTAGAATATTGTATGATTTATAAAATATAATTTTTGATAAAGTGGGCACTCAATCTAGAATTATTTTTAAAAACCAAGTCACATTTTAATTAAGCATTTAAATAATTGTTATTTAATTTTTTTTATTATCATTAATATTAGTATTTACTCTACAATTAAATAATTATTATTAATGTTTATATTATTTATTTTAACTTTCGTTGTTGTCCGTATTTATTTACTTAATTATTTATTAATGTTCTCATTGTCTAATAATAATTAATTTTATATATTTATTTATTATTATCGTTAATATGACGATTACTAAATGATAAATGTTATCATTACTATTTATTTTATATCATCAAATATCAATATTATTCATTATTATATTTATTATTATGATAAAATTAGTATTATGATAAATATTAAACCCGTGAAATAAATATTTCTTGATTTTGTCGCCGTAAATGCTTTTATTTATCTCATTTTTGTGTATTATTTGTCATTAAATGATTTTAATAATTTATGTTGTCAAATTTTAATATTAATTTATTATATTTGAAGCGAATCGGGATCATGATCTGACGATACGTACCTATCCCACTAGTGAGAAAAAAAAAATGTTGAATGAAGAAGATTACAGAGATCTTATGTACAACAATAAATTCCATGATAGTCAAAAGTATTTATTCCTACAAATTAATCAAAGAAATATATTGATACATTAAATGGGAAGAGATATAATATTATCTGAATTTTGTCAACAAATTAAGGAATATATGAAATTGCGTGAGTAAAATGAAAACTGGATAAATCCAAAGTAATCAGCTCCATGATTGTGACGTCTTGGGGCTGAAGAGAGCCGGTGGTGATCGTCGGTGTCATGAGATTGCACGGACAATAAACGGTTTTTGACAGACTTCTAGGCGAAAAAAACATGAATGAACCGATCTTAAACTGAAACGAGAGGGATTCCAAATCTGTTCGGATATTAAACTGTGCAGATGAATAGTGTTTAAAAGATTTGATATGCACTAATCATCTCAAAAAGATGTATCTTCATTTCAGGAGTTCATTACATAAGAACTCCAAAGTGAAACACATAGCAATTCTGGAATTGATGACCATAAGTTTCTTAGGATGCGTGTGAGTGAGTACGAGTAATTATGGGATGGGTGACCGGAAGTTTCCGCGGTGCATGTGTGTATGTATATATATGTATATATAAAAAAAATATAATTAATGCGTGAGCAAATTGAAATAGAGTAAATGGAACGCAATCTGCATGATCCCATGAAATAAATGTTTGTTGATTTTGCCACCATATTTATATATCCTCCTTCCTTCTAAAATATATATGCGTGTGTGTGTAATTTTGGACCATATTCATCATCGTTCTTCATATGTTCTGACTCATGAAGATCCAACAAAAGACTTGTCTCCTTCTTCTCACTGCCCTTCTAATCTTTTCTCATGCCCGAACGGTTTCGTCGATTCGAAAATCAAGTATGCTGATTTATTACCTACTTTTTTTCCTTTCAGTTCACTCGAACGTACATTTAATGGATTTGTGCTATATTTTGTTTCTATTGCAGAACTATTTATATCGAACCAGACGACGTCGTCCCTGTTCGACAAACTTTCTGATCATGTAAATTAATTTCATTAAGACTTCTCTCCTTCACTGTAAGAAATTCGCAGACCCAAAAATGGTTTAAATATGTGATATTTTCAATATTGCAGGATGAGAGAAGCATCAATGTTGAGAAAGGAATGATGGATTATACTGAGCCAGGCCCGAATCCGGCCCATGATCCGAAGAAACCAACTCCTCCTTCAAGCTAGTGTTGAATGAAGGAAGAGACATAATAATAAATTCTATTGCTTCCCCATGGACAAAATTATTGCATCGTAATATAAAGATGATGTAATAATAACGATATTATTAGTTTTAAATAAAAGTTTACAAATTATTGGACAATATATTTTTGAAAGATTGCTCAAGATAGAAAAACTAGAGTTTTAAGACATGTAGGGGAATTCTCTTTGACAGAAATTGTAAAAAATTTGTGTATCAAATTTAAATGTTGTAACACCTAGTGATAACACGCAACGGAATAATACAACACACAAATAAATAACTTAAACTAAAATAATTGTGCACAAGTATTGGTACATCATGTCAAAATAATCACTAGAAAACAACTTGAGTTTACAAAAACCAACACTAGTGATTTTTAACGAAAACTAATTTTCTCAACACGTTGAAAAAACAAATTGATTTCTAAAAAAAATAATCAAAATAAAAAAGCAAAATATGGTGTCGAAAACTAGAGTAATAAAAACACGACTTTCAGTCAACACTTCCACGCATGTTGTCTGCAGATGTCTTCAACAATCACGACATCACGTAAAACAACACTCTTCAATACAAGCATGTCCTTGTGAATTGTTTTTCCCTGAAGTTCACGGCGTGCAAAAAGTGCAAAATTACGAAGCCACCCAAAAGCGAAAACGAAAGTCTTTTCCATCCGCTGATTTCTGTTACTTATAACATCATTCTCTCATATGGTTTATCTCTAAAAGAAATTCTACAAGATATGAGAAACAAGAGTTTTATCAGAAATAAACTCTAAGAATTATCATATAATTCTTATCATAATTATCACATATCGAGNCTTATTTTTTATTTTATAATCACTCTTATTATATATCAATTACTTATCTATCAAACGAACCAAATGGTGCATTCTTTTACCTTTTAAGAGTACGAATCCAGGAATAGACTTTGTTATAATGAGTAATAAATGATCTTGTACGATTCATTTAATGAAATTAAATGAAATGTATTATTGTACAAAACAGCCACATTAAATAGAGACATCTTCTTATAGATAGTACAAACAAATGGATAACAACAGTTTCTTATTGAAGATTATATGATTTGATGTTAGTCTGACATGTTATCATAACTCATAAGAGACTAACAGGATTACTACTACTTCTCGTTTTGAATTACTGAATTCTAGGCATATTGATGTCTGATTTTTACTTCCTACTGGAAATTCTTTTTAGCGAGTGTTCTTGTTTTCTTTAACTATAAAACAAGCAAAACCCTAAGATTTTTTTTTAAAGTGGCATATCACTAAAACTAAGGTTCTGATTTTCTTTAAGCAGTACAACACTAAAACTAAAGTTCTGGTGTTCCTTAAGATTTTGATTTTTCTTAAGCAATACATTGCTAAAACTAATGTTCTGGTTTTTTTTAAGCAATTCAGCACCACAATTAAGATTTTCTTTACTCATTTTCTGTTTATTTTTCGAGTATCCTGGAGGGATTTTGCCATTGTTCCAACAACATAGTGAAGACAATATTTCTTTATGGACAGTGAATCATGTTCGAAACAAAATCATATTCTGAAATACTTTTTCTAACATCATCATCATCATCATCATCATCATATATATATATATATATATGGATGAACATGAAATTATATGCCTTGAATAGTAATACCATGTCTGCATCAGTCACCAAATTCCAGAGTATATGCCAACTATTTTGCTGTGTGTAGTTTCTATTTTTGTTCATTTTTCTGTCATTGGGGTGACTTTATTATTATTATTTTTACTCAAATACCTAACAATCCGACCTATAGTCACTTAAGTAGATACAACCTTACGAGTCCATACGTCGTTTTGTATGAGATTCTGTGCTGTCGCTGTAACTTTTGGTCTTATAACAAGCAGATACAATCTTACGAGTTCACATGTCGTTTTTTATGAAACTTTGTGCTGTCACTGTAACTTTTAGTCTTATAACAAGCAGCTTAATCTTAATAGATACTAATTGGAAAATATAATATCATCGTAAACACATGATCAAAAATTGAAATTTAGATTGTATTAATTAGTAACTCTAATTTTTAAGTTACTGCATCGTTTATAAGATTTGAGTTATACTATTATCATCAGTTACGACTTTCGATAAAAAAATACGTTGATCTTACTATATTACTTTTTTATTTATAAAATTAAATCAACATAATGTAATACATTTTAATTCAAGAATGAGAATTAATTAAATTTCATTACATTGTAATACATTATCCTTTATTAATTATTTATTCACATCATGATTTAATAAATGACATTTATTTATATTAAAGAAATATAAGTTTGGAAATTTTGTCAATTTAATAATTTGATGGGCACCAAAACTAAGCATAATGCACCAACTTGTATTATTTATTGGGCTAATCGCCCATTAGGTTATTATTTTAGGTCATATTACAACTTTGGTCCTCCAATTTTCGAGATGTTTCCAAATTTGTCCTTTAAGCAAAAAACTTATAAAAAATTATCAAAATAACATTGTATTACTAATAAATTATATAAATTGTATTACTAATAAATTATATAAATGGCAATGAAAATGGTATCATAATCTAGGCTGAATATTTTAGACATATTAAATTATTATTGTGTAACTTACTTGGCCGAGGATGATAATTTTTTCAAATCAGGGATCCGAATATATATTCGAGATTTTTAATTTTCAGATATTATTTTAATATTTTAGAATATTCCAAGAAAAAAAATGTGTGAAATTTATTGTATTTAAGATCATATGTTTTTATAAATCAGATATAAAACTTCTTAAAAATTGAGTACATATGCTTGGATTTACAATTGCGAATATATATATATATATATTTTTTTGCATAAAACTCAATAAAGCCCAAGCCACAAATTTGTTTGTTGGACACCTATTTTAACAATTTCATCACGGTATCTAGTGGTCAACAATATATATATATATTTTATGTTGTATTGTTTATTTAAATAGAAATAAGCCTAATAAATCCGATTATTATTTCCTATAACACCTTTCAAATAATTGCACTATTTTTGCAATTCATGAAAATTGAACAGATGTCTTATCTCTGATATTAATTATAAGATTGAAAATTTATAGTTTTATTAAATTATAACTAATAGAATAATGAAACTCAAATTTTTTAAAGTCATACAATAATAATAATATAGACGTTGATCGGTCTCTATATTTAACTTTTTCAAATTATTCTTTAACAAATACTTAAAATTTATATCTTTAATATTAAATAAATATCATGATATTAAATTTATTCATTATTATATTATATAAAAAAAATTGGATGCTTTAATTGATTATATAAATTATTTCGAGTTTAAATTTAATATATATGTGTTTTAATAAACTTATATAATTTGTTGTTTCATAGTAAAAATAATGAAATATATAATCGGCGTGCTAACAAGACGCGCCAAAATCTAAAAATGTGCGCTGGATTGAAAGTGGTCCAAACAGCCCCCCAGCCACGTCACTTCTAATTCTGCCAACATGTCCTCTTCTGATGACAACTTGTCATTTTTTGTAATATAGCTCATTATATATATACACATATATATAAACTTAAACCTCATTAATTATATATTATAAAATCGAACTATTGTTGTTTTATTAAAAATTATATTTGATAATAATAATATAATTTTAATTTTTTAAATTATACATCAACTCAAATGTTATAGTTCGATAGTCTTCATAACAGAAATAATTATTACATACGGATATATACATTGAATTAAATTAAACATATAAGTGAATAGGTTTTTTTTTTATTATGATTGTGATTAAGAAAATATGCATATTTGATTTATTTAAACAAAAATATGGTAATTTTGATCCTTTAAATTTGTTTATTTGCAGTTTTTAATCATCTATGTAGACCAATTTCATTTAGTCCGCTGCCTTTGTATTTTATGCAATTTTTTGGTTATTTTTTCGACTTGTTACTGATGTCGTGCTAACATGAAGTTGACATGGCTTCTATGCGTCGCTCAATTAGACAATTTGACAACGTTAGTTTTCAAGAAAAATGATTAAAATCGTCAAAAATTGAAGTTTACATAACTAAGATCTCATTTCTACAACATAAAAACCAAAATAACAAAAACACAAACATATATGACGAAAATTATAAATTTCCCTATTTAAATTTTAACCAATTTTTTTTTAACTTAAATATATTAAAATATAAAAATAGTTTCATTCTAAAAAAATTAAAAATAGATTTATCAATTTATATATTTGGGTCGTTTTGTCTCATTCTTTTACTCACGAGATAATATTAATTTGTAAAAAAAAAATACAAGTTTTTAACTGATTTAAAAAATATATTTGTTATGTTAATATTAGCATTGATATTAATTTTATGATTATGATTGTGATTATTATAAGATAAAATGTTTTTTGATTTATCAAAATATATAACTAATAGTTGTGGTGTAACTTAAAATCTTAAAAATTGTATAATAGTTTAAGTGTCACGCGTCAATCATTTTCATATCAAATATAATTATTACTATCTAACTATCAATCTTTCAATAATTACGTTCATTGCAATATATGATAATCGAAATATGACATTTATTTTTATATTGATCATATGATCAAACGTTTGTTGTTTTATCAAAAACTATAAATAGTAGAAATATTAAAACTCAAATCAATTAAAACATATATTAATCCAAACACCACATGTCACTCATTGTTTTAGCTAAGATTAAAATGATTATTATACCTATGAATTATGCTTATTACTTGTAGGTTTGGTTTAAGTAAGGGCTAAGAGAGGGTTTGGTCGATGAAAAAAAAAAGGTTTAGGTTGGTGAAAACCGCATATAAAAAAAGAGTAGGTCTCTTGTGAGACGGTTTCACGAATCTTTATCTGTGAGAANAAAGACAAAACTCTTAATTAAATATTTCACACAATCTTATCAATAAAGAAAAAATATTTAAGAAAGAGATTATTTCAAGAAATAAATTATATTCTGAAAACCAAGAATAATTTTCCACAAAATATTTCGTGCTACATTCATTTTAAAATTTATTTATGTTCATATTTTATACACAGATGTTATTTTAAAGCAAGTCTGAATGTGTAGACTTTTAAGACAAAATATTTCGTGCAAGATTCGTTGCACGGGAGCACTCGATTTCTACGCCGTAATGTCAGTTTCGTGCTCCGTGAGTTTCTTCTTTTTTTACGTGCATATATTATTATGTCCACAACCACAATAACATAGAAAATTGAGGTGTGATTTACCTTTTCCACTTACAGTGGAATAGTTTGAAAGAAAGATTTGCTTATTTACCATCTTCCAATTGGATATATCATATGGTACGCCATTTTTTAAAGGAGGAATGATACTTATTTAACAGAAGATAGACTATTGATAAATTAGCAAATTTGTTTATAAATTATTGCAAATGATTTAATTGATTTATGAATTATTTATAATTTGACAAATTGATATCTCTTAACCTAAATTGCTTTTAAAGTATAATTATCATTAATAAATTCAAATTTTCAAATTTATTTAATATATTTTTTAAACTAATTTTTTATTTTAAAATTTTATTTTATAAATAAGTATAAATTCAAATATACAATTAACTTTTTTAACATATTGATAGAAATAAAATAAAATAAATAAAAATATGTTACAACACCTCGAAAGTATTGTTTTCGAACGACCAAAACAAAAATAATCATTATTTTAGTTTTCAAATTTTGGTATTGATTTGTTGGAATTTGGAAATTGTTAAACATGAAAGTTATAGTTTATGAAAAGACTGAGTCTTTAGGAAAAAACGATAGCGTGTGTGGCAACCGAAACACCAATACGACAAGGCATGAGAATTAAATCTCATTCACTCACGATTTACATAACTCTAATGGCAAGAAGTTTTCGCATTTGATTTAGAAATTTCTGGTAACTTTAATAATTTTTTCACTTTTGCTTTAATTTAAATTCAAATTAATTTTAATGGCTTTTCGATATCGCCCGAAGCATTCATTTGACAACGCGTGAAAAATTCCACTCAATAATGATCTTTAACTTTCATGTTGAAAACAGATAAAATACCATGTTGTGAAAAATTAAATGGTGATTCTTTTAGTTCGATCATTCAAAAACAATACATTCGAGCTCTAATGACGATATTGATTTATTATATTTTTATCAATGTAATAAAAAAATAGTTGTATATTTATTTATCATAATATATTTTTTATATATGATTGAATTTAATAATATTAAATGAGTTAAAAAGAATTTAGGTTAAAGGTAAAATTGAGTGTTGAAATACCCACGGGTGATAACAAATTAAAGACAATAATGTGCGTCTAACCACAAAGAAAAAGGATGCATTAAAGTCAAAATTCCCGTGCACGCACAGTCAACAAAGTTACTTAATCCAAGCGAAATTCAATCCTATACCGAGGAAAGTGAAATGGTAGTAAAAGATCTCGATCTTATATTTATTTTATAATTCAAAGATAATAACTAATTGTACATACCAATTTCGATTTTTTTATCAACATTTCAATAGTACATAATACTATTTATCTGACTAACGCGATTTATAATATACGAGCTTATATCCATAAGGTTGAATATCAGGAATCTGATTTCCTGCATGGGATTTGATGTATGAAGAATATAGGGACCTCATTTTCTGCAGAACTCATTTGTTTTATCTGCGTAAACTATGCTCTACAACACACATAATAAATACTCAATAATTGCTACTTATTCTTTACTGTTCATACAGTCCTTGGACTTTTTGTTTTCTTCAGCTATTCTTTTCCCAGATTTTAAATGGCTCCTACTCCAAGGAAATCAATGAATTCCATGTTTTTATTCTCATTTTCCCCGCAGTTATTGCATAAACTGGCCCTGCTGTCGGCTACTGATGTTAAAGATGCAGAGGATTCAGAGTTTGAATCTACATTTTCAGAATATACCACGAGCTTTTTGCTATGCCACTGATCATTTTTACAGTACCGGATCTCACTTGTTTGTGTATCCAAACCTTTTTCTCCCGCTTCTGCTCCTGCATTCAGACAATTACAAGATCCACATATATGAATTTTAAATAAGATTTCAGGTCAAAACTAGCATTTCGAAATCTATCAGAAGTTTTTCATTACATACGATTTACGTTAATGCACGAAGGACAGATAATGATGTTTTTATAAATACATAGCTAAATGCTTTTACGAAATAAACAATAGATTTGATCAGTAACAATATGTGTGAATCCATAAATTATTTTTTCCTTTTATGGTAATAAACTCATCTATTGGCTATCCTTGTCATCTTCTTACCAAAATAAACAATAAATTGGAACGACACAGAGAAGATTAGCATGCGCACGCGGGTGCGCAAGGATGACAAAACTTGAGAAATTATCCAAAATTTTTCGGCACCGGTGGTGATGCTAAATAAATAAAAAAAACTTCAAGTGATGCAGAGAACTATACTTAGGATTCAACTTAAATGTAATCTTGACTTGAACCAGTGAATACTGATGTGTGCGACATAAATTATTCTGTATAAAAATCTTTGTATGAAAAATGAAAGGGGAAAAAGGACCTCTTGTGGGGAAAAAAATCCGTACCATTGTTGAACTTTTGGTGATGAAATGGACTAAACCTTGTAAGAAAGCCAGTAGCTTTGAGATCAGAAAATGGTGCAAGTGAAAGATGAGCACATGTGGAAACAGCGGACTCATCTGTATTATATTTCTCACTAGAATCTGTCGATCCACTACATGCAATATTTGTTGCTATTTTGACTGAGAATCTTCGGTGTAAATTGGAAGAGCTTCTTTGTTTTCTTGCCATGATCACATGCCAATGATTTTTTACAGCATTATCAGTCCTTGCAGAGAATAATTTGGCAATCAAAGCCCATTTGTTGCCATATATTTTGTGTGCAGCTAAAAGCTTTTCCTCTTCTTCGTCTGTAAATGCCTTTTTGTTAATTCTTGGATCCAGCTGGTTGAACCATCTCAATCTGCAACTTTTCCCTATAAATCACGAATAAAAATAATATAATATATGAATTCCCATCCGAAAATAAATCAATACATGTTAATCTTGACCTGATCTTCCTTCGAGTTTTTCAGCAATGATATTCCAGTTCTGAGGACCAAACTGAGCGACAAGATCTTTGAGCTTAGCATCCTCTTGTGGCCTCCAATGGCCTCTGCTACATACCTTTGGCCGCAGAGTTTTCTTCCTTACTTCCTCCATTAATGGAGCATTCAAATATCCAGCAACACCTCGAGCCTCCCTGGCAGCTGCGGGTAGCAAGGTCAAATCTTGAAACCCATTGTATGCATTGTTAGTACCACCATTATTCATCAACTTCTCCAGATCCATTCTCGGGGGAAAACCCGGAAAACTTAATTCTTCAACAGAAGAGAACCAAGTGAAAATGTTTTCCCAGTTGGTATTTTTATTAAATTTTTCGTACTAATTTCAAACTTTATAATTTTTTGAATTTTTTATTAATATTTTTTTTTTATATACCGATAACTAACTTCTAAAAATTTATCATATTCTACATAATGGTTATACACAAAATATGTATTTAGTTTGTTGCGAGGAGGTGTACGTACGTGTGTTACTGGAAATCGAGAACCGCTCGTGTGGGAATATTTTATTTGAGAGCCATGCTACATGTATTACACAATTAAATATATTTTCCAATTAATTTTTTAATAAAATAGAAAGATAATTTTTTATTTTTGAAATACATTTTATAATCCATTTTGTAAATTTAATTGTACACTAGTAAATTATTCACACACAATAAAATTATAAGATTTTTTAAATTTTATTACATGCTTAATTTTATAATTAATTTAATAATAATAGACAGAAATTAACGAATATTCACAATGTAATTTAAAAAAATAATATTGAAAATAAGTTGCAACGATATTATTAAAATAAAGATAATTTTAAAAAAAATGATGATCTGAAAGATTCTTTATATAATCTTATAAATATAACATTTTCTTTTATTTAAATATAAGAGTAGGTCTCTTGTGAGACGGTTTCACGAATCTTTATCTGTGAGAAGGATCAACCCTACCGATATTCACAATAAAAAGTAATACTCTTAGCATAAAAAGTCATACTTTTTTATGAATGACCCAAATAAGATATCCGTCTCACAAAATAATATCCGTGAGACCGTCTTACACATGTTTTTGGCTAAATATAAATGTAACTGCATAATTATTTTCTTTCCCTTTACTTGATTTAAGTTAGCTCGGTCTTCGAGACCCAGAAAACAGATTCTGTTTGTCTCTTTCTATAAAAATAACTATTTTTTCAATGAGACGATGATGCCAAAATTCAACGTTTTCAAAAAAGAAAAAGTTGCATATTATTCCTTACTATTTCAATGAATGATTTACGAACCCAAGACACGACACCATTCGACCTTCCGAATTTATTTTTGAAATTATATAAATCTCATATTATTTCATATTCAAATTAAATAATTTCTTTTGATGCCACTCAAATCAAATATGAAATATAGAATCACATTTCATTTTATCCACTTTAATTAAATGAGAAACAATCTAACAGTTGGAAAATGTGTGTGAAGTTTTTGATTTGTTTAATGTTAGTTTAAGTACCGAGATTGTCAAATTCAAAATATAGGGCGACACGGTGATTTTGGAGAAGGCCCTTGCTTTATTTACAATTGATTTATTCTACCTTATTTATTTATTTATTTATTAAAGATGCCCTTTTTTTATTTGCACGCTCTTTGCTGGGGAAACGATTTCAGAGAATTTTTTTTTAATGCATTTGTATAATTTTAAAAGTAGGGTTAGGTAATAATCAATTATTGTAGAGTAGATTTTAGCCCGTTATCTATTGTAGAGTACTCATGAATCTTGGAGGAGAGCTTAAAGACTTGATTCAGTCTTATTTTCGCTTTGGCTCACTTTCCCCTTTTTGTCAACACTACCGGGGATTTTAAGAAAATCAAGCACTGCCAATCAGTTGAGTGCTAACACGATCAATTTTCGCAGACAATTGAGAGCTAACATCATTAATCTTGGAGGATAGTTGAAAGTTACTATGGCCGGGAAAATATATCGAAATATCGAAAGACCGAAATATCGTACCGAAAAAATAACTAAATTACCGAAAAAATTATTTTTTTTTCGGTATTTCGGTATATACCGAAATACCGAAAATAATTTTTTTATTATTTTTGTTTAAAATTTAAGTTCGGTATACCGACAAAATTTTCGGTGTCGGTACGGTATCCGGTATGAACTTTTTCATATCGAAAATTCGGTATACCGAATATACGGTATACCGAATTTCCGGTATCGGTATCGGTATCGGTATGGAATTTTTCTATACCGATATTTACGGTACGGTATACGATACCATAGTTCGGTACGGTGTACCCACCCCTAAAAGTTACTACATTGATCATTGTCTTCCTAGATTGGAAGCAGCTGCAATGTGTGTTTTCTTTATTGATTGAATACATCCAAGACTCTTTTGGAGAGTAGAGATATTTCCTTTGAATTGATCAAACATGTTATATATATATGAATCTAACTGACTATGCTCTAAAGCAGATAAATTTTAGGTGATACAAGGCAAACTAGCATTGATATCATCTATAGTTAATTCAGTCGAGGTTTACAACTTTGAAGAACTACATTATTCTTGGAACCTCTTTAGATGATCCAGGCGGCGAACGTGTAAGAGAAAGAGTGAGATCCAGAGCTTGACTAGATGAAGAAGGTCCAACCTGGTCGAATATCAATACTGGCTCAGCCATGGTTACATCTTCGTGTACCATTACTTCGTCCACAATAAGTCTTGGTATCGACATAATTGTCTCGGCCATTAATAAGGGGGTTTGTTTTAATACACAGATTCGAGCTCACATTATTTTTCTACACATTGGTGTTGACGATTCTCCTTGATTTTGTGTATGTATCTTTTGTGTTTTCAAAATTAGATAATACCAACAAAACATTGTGTCGAAGTAGGGGTTATCAAAATATGTAATGCCCTCATTATTTAATTTATAGTCGCATAATTGAATTTTAAATAAGTTACTATAAGCCCCAAAACTGTTATATGATTAGACTATTTAAAAAGGGGGCCGTTTGGGATTAATAATTTTGAGTTAAATTTCGTTAGCACTTTCAAGTTTTCCTCAATTTTTAAGCCCCCACTACATATAGATTAGATTTTCTTTACAATTTTAGGGGTGTTTTACAAATATTAATTTTATAAATAAGAATATAACCTGACATTCAAATTTATAGTACTTGGGCTCAGGAAGTGGCGGATCGGTTTTGGACAGAGTTTTGATATCATATGATCCTATGTTTTATAAGGAGGATTGTCTATGACAAACTTTTCATTCACTTTTACTGTCTACCAGATGGATCTTGAGAGATCCTATCAGAGTAACCGTGGATAATACATAGTACTGGTTACTCTATGTTACATCGAGAGTTCTATTTCTAATATGTTTGTATATAATAATTTTTCAAATGAAATGATCGGTCGATCATTTTATACAAACCAAAAAACTGGAAGTAGAAATCTCAGTGTAACATAAACTCGCCCATCAAATACGTCCACTCTCCGTAATTGAAGGGATCGCATTTTGGCTCAGTTTTTGCATGGCCGATAGAAAGACGAACACTATGAATGTCACCATTATCAAGAAAGTATGTAACCTCACATCACTTGGATTCTCTTCTTTTCAAAAGCGAAAACACACGGAAATGGTCCAAGATAGGAGAGTTGCTGTCAGAAGAAAGAATATGACATACGCAAGTGTTTGTTCAGTATATTGATGCTTTATATGCGCATTTCATAATTATTTCTTGTACAAATATTAATACTATGCTATTAATATTAAAGGGATAAGCAAAAGATAACATGTGAGGTTTCAATTCTTGTCGTTCTCATCGCATTTCTTCTTGCATTTCCATGTGGGCTACAATAGCTTGGGTGCATTTGCTACCATTAATATTGTGGATTTTGTTTCAACGTCGATTCGAGCACATGTTTTTTTTATTGGAAGAGTTTTATGTCACTACACCATATTAGTGTTACAACTCCTCATTAACTTTCGGGTTTTCAAAATTAGTTGATATTGGCAAAACATGCATAGTGACGAAGTAAGGGTTATCAAAATATGTAACGCCCTCACTATTTAATTTACATTAACATAATTGGATTTTAAATAAAAAAATATAGACAAAAAAAATGTGGTAATATGATTAGATGTAGAGTAGGTCTCTTGTGAGATGGTCTCACGAATCTTTATCTGTGAGACGGGTCAACCCTACCGATATTCACAATAAAAATAATACTCTTAGCATAAAAAGTAATATTTTTTCATAGATGACCCAAATAAGAGACTCGTCTCACAAAATACGACCCGTAAGACCGTCTCACACAAGTTTTTTTCTTAGATATATATACAACTGGTGGGTTATTGGCTTAATACACTACAAGAAAAACGCCCAACAACAACGCATATACAACAACGGTTTTTGTGAAAAACCGTTGTCGTATAGTCTTTAACAACGGTTTTAGTGAAAACCGTTGTCGTAGGTAAGTTTTGACAACGGTTTTTATAAAACCGTTGTCTTTTAGGAGGTCAACGACAACGGTTTTCTAAAAACCGTTGTCTTTTAGCGTTTTTTTAAGGCAAAAGACAACGGTCCGTGTTTTTTTATCAATCGACAACGGTCTTCAAAAACCGTTGTCGATTGGCGTATTTTTCAGACAAACGACAACAGTTTTAAAAAACTGTTGTTGAATTTAGCGACGATTTTAATTTAACCGTCGCTACTTTAGCGACGGTTATAATAAGACCGTCGCATGTTTAAGTTTAGCGACGGTTTTTTTTACACCGTCGCTAAATTACCGACAGTCTTAGTAACCCCGTCGCTAAATGTTTAAACCCGTCGCTAATTTTAAATTAGCGACCGTTTAGAAAAAACTGTCGCTATAATGACCGACAGTTTTCAAATTTGCGACAGTTAAATGAAATAACCGTCGCTATTGGCGACGGTTTAGCCAAAAACCGTCGCCAATTCTCTATAAATAGCCACATTCTCTGTCCATTTTCACAACATCACTTTACAACACTGACACGATTTTAGTTTCGATTTTTCGTAATTTTTTTCGCTTTAAATTTTAAATTTTTATGTGTTAGTTAAAATTATGAATATTGTTAGCATAGTCAGATGAATATTGTTAGCATAGTCAAATTATAAGCATTTTTTTTAGATTTATTAAAAGTAATTTTTTTTATTTTAATGAAAATAATAGCGACGGACATCATTAAGAAACTGTCGCTAAATTTAGCGACGGACTTGATGGTAATCCGTCTCTAAATTTAGCGACCGTGTATAAACCGTCGCTAATTGGCGACGAAATGTTTAAAGTCCGTCGCTAATATTAGCGACAGATAATAAAAAAACCGTCGCTAATGCATTAGCGACGGTTTATTAACACCGTCGCTAATTGAGCTACAACAACGGATAAAAACCGTTGTCGTTGAACGGACTTTCAACAACACCCTCAGTTACAACAGTTTTTAAAAGCCTACGAAATCCGTTGTCGTTTAGCGTTTTTCTTGTAGTGATAATTTTGAGCTAAATTCCTTTAGCACTTCCAACTTTTTCTCTGTTTTTTGTCCCCCCAATACGTATTGAGTCGATTTTCTTTACATTTTAGGGGTGTTTTACAAATATTAATTTTATTAATATATTATTTTTATAAATAAGAATTTTATAGTACTTGGGCTAGACAGTGGTGGGCCGACCTACCATATCTTTTTTAGTTACGTCCGTTCGAGAAAAATTTATGGCCCATTGTTTTTAACTCATATTGCATGTTCTATAGACTATATACAGTTGCTTTTGTTTTCCACTGCTGGAATTTTGTTCTTATCCACATGAGTGATCATATAGCTTACCATTACGGATGTCTGAGATTCTTTTGTTTATATCACTTATCCCGTTGCCTGCATGTGTGGATTAGATTCCGGTTGTGATTTAACAAAAAATTAACTTTTTTTATACTTCAAATACAATCTCATGCAGACAATCTTAATGTTTGTGTTCTTAGTTACATAATGCTTGGTTTTCTTGTCAAGCCCCGAGACCGGGGTTAGTCGACACCGACGTTGTTTCAAAATCACACAATTTGTAAACAACAAGCCTCGTAGTAATCAAAATAACCAGTCTATTTCATAATTAAATAATCGTCTTTACAATGCGATTAAAACGAAATGCGGAAGCGAAATACATGATGATAAAATTAACAGACAGAATAAATTCGACTGATCTCGAATTGGATTTGCTTCATCACCATCCCCAAAAGTAATCTTGCTCTTCATTCTTAATTTGTTCCTCGTTCTTATCTGGGTGAGAATGTAAGGGGTGAGTATTTTAGAAAATACTCAGTAAATGGGGGCCGATCGTGCATAACAAATATCGAGGATATACATACGAATAAATTATCGAAATTTCAATATTAAGCATGTTGATACAAATACGAATATAGCACTGAAAAATCATCTCATTTTCTATGGTTTTTTTTTACTGATCAGTCCCCTATATGTTAATCCTCTAAGGGGCGAGGCCAAAGGAACGGTTATTATAACCCACCGCATCAGGGCCTAAACAGAGAATATCAAAGTTCGGAATTTCCTTTACCATTTCTAAATCGAATCATTACAGTGCATTTCAAATAATTCAACATGCTTTCAAATATTATAACTGATATCGAACAACGAATAATTAAGGGGATTTCATAACAAATGGAAACGAATATATCATGCCGATCGAATTTTCAAAGTCATATTTAATTTATTTTCGAAATATATCATGCTCACTTAAAAAGAAAATAAGTGAGCCAAATCATTTATATAATAATTTATATATTCAAAAGTCCACTTTAAAAATAATCAAATAAGTGGACCTTATTTATTAAAAGAGTATAAATATCAAGTGCCACTTAAATAAATATAAGTGTGCAATTTTATTTAATAATATCAAAAACAAAAGAAAACAAAGGAGAAAACCCACTTACCTTCCAAAGGAGATAATCGAGACTTGATGAGTTTGGTGGGGAGGATTTGAAGCTTCTAATGGCTACGGGTCCAGGGACAGCAGCTTGCTGTTGCACAGTTCAAAGATGACAGAGAAGCTTCGTGAATTTGCTGCAAGAGGGTTCCTACGGAAGTAAAAGAAAATGGGCAGAGATTGGCTTACTGGAAAGCTTCGGAAGTGGTGGAATCTAGACTTCAAAACGCTGCGGCAAAGCTTCGAACTTGGGGCTGAATTCCGGCTTTGATCTTGAACGAAATAGACTGTTATCACCTTCGAAAATGGATCGAATCTTGGTCTGGAAAATGGGCAGCAATTTGTTTCGAACCGTTGCGGAAATTCTCGGGATTTTGGACAGCTTGATTGATCAAGCTTCTCGGCTATTTCTGGATCAACTTCGGGCAGCAACTCGGCTCGAAAGAATGGGCAGGAACTCGGTTACGGCTGGGGTATTAACAATGACAGCAACTGAACATCGAAACACTACTACAAGACTTCGAATTTGGCCGAGAAATTGAATCAAGAAAGCTATTTTCCCAGCAGCTATATTTTCGAAATCTGTAGGTACGGGGATGGAGCTTTCAGTATGTATCACTTCGGTTCACACATAAATATAGGCTTGAATGATCGGCTCCAAGGTAAGCTCCTATTACTCCAAGATCTTTGCTGATTGCTTAGTCAAAGGGTTGTTACACTTTTCTCTTCCAAGTTGAACGTGGCCTTTTCTCGGTTCAAGTTCACGTCCGAGACTCACGCTGAAATGGAGTGATTGTTGGCTTTTTAAGTGCAATTGGAGAGTGATTTTTGGGTTGCAAGGATTTCCCCCAAGACTGGTGCCTCCCATATTGCACGGTCTTCACATTTCTATTTTATATATGTAGATGTTAGAGTTAGAATGTTCATCCGTACTATAGTTTGTATGATCCCTCTTGATCCATTGAAAGATCAAGTTCTTTTCTTTGGCAAAAACTTGTGTGAGACGGTCTCACGGGTCGTATTTTGTGAGACGGATCTCTTATTTGGGTCATTCATGAAAAAATATTACTTTTTGTGCTAAGAGTATTACTTTTTACTGTGAATATCGGTAGGGTTGACTCGTCTCACAGATAAAGATTCGTGAGACCGTCTCACAATAGACCTACTCATTTTCTTTATGGAGAAGATTTATGTTATATGGAATAGATTAACAAAATTTGGCGTTGGAAAAAGTTGTTTGATATGATATGATTCTTTGTTTTATACGAAAGATTGTTGCCTAAAAAGGTATTTCTATGCAATTCTCAGTAGATTAGGTATCTAACTTTATGCAAGAAAAAACATGACATAAGTAGTACTCAGAACTTGAAAGTTTATTAAAGAAACGAAATCTTTATTTTGCAAGCAAATGAAATTCACAAATGAGCACACATGACAAATCTCGAAAAGGTAAAAGTAATCCTAGGAACTTTGTTTGCAGAAATCACGAATAAAAGGCGAACGAAAATCCATTAACAGATTAGACGGATGACCCGTAGATGCTAATTCAAGAAAACCAGCCATGATCATAGCCGCCACCTTTTTTTAACTTGTATTGCACAATTGGCCGATCTTTTTTAAAATTTTATTATCTTCGGAAAGATATCATGCCGCAAAAGCAAGGGACAGCCGTGCCGAATGAGAGCTTCCTAATGGCAGCTTATTCGCTCTCGGTGGCCTACCACCCACATGCCCCGCACCACCGGATATACCCAATGGGAACAATGGCGGGCCTTCCGGCACTGAGCATTTCACCGGCTGCGGACCCACGCTGACCGATTTCTCTTGCCGACAGCTCATTAGCAGGAGGCCATTTCCCTTCCTCTTCCCGCCGTCGCCTCCAGAAGCTTCTTCTTGCAGCCTCTTGTGGAGAAACGCCACGTTGCCTATTTCCGAAGCGGAGATGGAGAAATTGGTGACGCTTGCTCTGTCAAAGCCTTCTGCGGTGGTCACGCTCCAATCGATGCTGACTTCACTCGGTGTGTAGCATTCTGTTCCCGCAACACTCGGCGTTGGTGGCTCATCCATGCTTCTTCTTCCATGCAGATTATTATTGTTGCTGCTAATCATACATCTGGCGGATGCAAACCTAAACGCTGGAGCTTCGTCGTCCAGAGAATCCCTCCCACGATACATTTGGTAAGAATTGGATTGTGTCGAGAAGCTTTCGATCTCGAACAAATCAGAGCTCGCGTCACTGTACATATCGTCATCCATGTTCGAGAGGCGCGCCATGGGGCTTCCTGGATTGAAGTCGGGAGTTCTAGAAATAGACATGGGATCGTGCACCGGTTGGAAAACTTCCAACGAGTCGCGAGGTGGATCTTCCAGGGGATTGATGACTGATTTTGTAATCATGGCCTTGAAACCTGCTGGCTTTGTCGTCTGGATTGATGAATTGAGGATAGGGAAGGTGAAAGCAGCAGCGTTGGCGTCACCAAACGGCCTTCCTGATGGAGATACACGTTGCTGGCGGGGCGGATCAGTGGGGGAAAATTTTTTCTCTGGAGGGAGCTGTAAAGGGTAATTCGGAGCCGTTGCTTTCTGCTGGAGCGCCATTTCGACGTTAGGTATTGAAATCTTCTGTGGCATGTTTGCTGGCGCTTTCTCGTCACGGCTCTGACCACTTTTAGCATACGAGTAACTCGTTTTCGCCAAGTTACCCATATCGTTGTGGATCACAGCAGCTCCCCTGATGTCTGCGTCCGAGGTTGCTTCCTTAACCTTAACGGAATTCTTGCCGCTGCAGCAGCACTTTCGACAAAAACTCCATTTCTTGGCAGCGGGATTCCCTTTTTTGCTACGCATATCAGAAGGCAAATTCCTTAAAGAAACAGCCATTGAACCTGGAGGATTTGCCAACAAGCCTGTTTGGCTGTTCCAGCTAGCCTCGGACGAGGCCGTGGGCGTGGCATGAAATGATCTTGTCCGATAATTCCTGCCATATCCATCTGCGGAAGAAACCGATGACAATCTTGGAACCGATAGCATATTGTGAGCTGTGATTTGCTGTTGTGGTGGTTTTTTAATGTCTTCGGCTTCATTGTTTTCACTGAAATACTTCTGTGCATCGAAAATGCTTATTTCTGAGTCATCAATGGTACAACCTGTTTCATTTCCTTGGGAAACTTTTTTCGGATCTTTGGGTTGGAAATATGAAGGAAAGAATATCTCCTTAAAGGGTGTAGGATTGTTTTGAGGTAAGGATCTGTACCGGAGAGGAGATTCTATGACACTAAAGATTGGTTGCTGTGGTGAATTGTACTTGAAACTCTTTACTAAATTTTGTGACTCCATTCCACAAACACACGCACACCTTTTAGAAAGGGAATTAATGCACAGTATATAAATAGTAAAAGTTGAGAGGAAACTGATGCTTTGTGAAATTGGTGACTCTGGCATTAAGTAGAATGGCTCAGATGAAGAAATCTCCGCCAGTGATATGTAGGACATGATTGTTCATTATTTTATTATATTTTTGTGGTCAACATTTNTATATTGGCATGCATGCATGCATCAGTCTAGCTAATTAAACTCAGATAGAATTTATAAGAAAAATTCATCCGATTTCGTAACTCAAATAGATTAAAAATCAAAATTTTATATGTATGAACTTCATGATTCAGCCCACCATTGTGATTTTATAATAATTTGGTGGTATTCTTTTTGGGAAAAGATAAAAGATACCAATCCCTAGCTAATTTATATTTTAGTAATTGAAAATAGTAGAACTCACAAATTTGAATAATATTAATGAGTATAAATATTGGACACTTTCTGTCTGTTTATTGGACAGCATAACGAAGGGTTGGCCAATAAAAAAAGATAATGATTTCATTCATCATTGCAATATTTTCCAAAGTTATCTTCTCCCTTTATTAAAATAAATAAAAATCATTCGATCGAAATGGACATACTTTTTTATTTTGGTTTTGTCTCCAACTCAAATGGCCACCCCTCATTCCATGTGGTTTCTCTACTATCCACCATGCTTCTCCACTGTTACCATTTCAACTTCTTCAACTCTGATTCTCAACTTGGAGGCTAGGGGGTCCAACCCCTAGCTCCTTTCATACTCTATATATATATGGACATATATATAAATTTTAATAGATATGATATATATGTGTGTGTGTTCGCGCGCGCTTACATATTAATACGTATATCTTACTGTTGATTTCATGTTGATACAATATATAGAAAAGATGGTTTTTTAAAAATCATTTGATGATGGCCAGGCAAATCGAGCGAGTTGAGTAGACTATTTACTTGGGCCGAAAATGCGTTTCTTCTCCAGAATGCTGGAGGCCGGGCAACTGATACCCGGGTTGAATGACCTGCACACTTTAAGAGCAAAGAAAGTTAGTCGGGCGTCAGAAAGTTTTTCGACGTGTACACTCCGACTATCGAGTCAGTCAATGTTTTTGCAAAAGAAAGTGCGATATAGAGAATATATTTTGAGTGAATTGATTGTTTTATGATAAGATAAACCTCAGTATTTATAAGAGAAAAGATAATGATGATTTTGTTTTAAGTGTCTGATATATTATTCCTCATGATCAAGTGGTTGCACATGCCATGTCCTCCTGATAATATTACTAATGACAACTCATACTGTTATGAGGCTTGTCATATCATCCCTACGTGCACTGAATGACATGCAAATGATTTCGAAATATGATCCTTCATACCTGTGGGCCCAGGATTGACGTATGTTCCGAAGTGCTTGACCATCGATCTCAATGTGAGGACACAAACAGGATCCCCGATTCACTAAGTCTTCTTATGATGTTCGGGCTAAGCTTAGAGCTTGGGTTTGTTCGTGGTCAACTTCCTTGATTTTTGCATACCCAAAGATGACCTATGAAAGAGTGTTTCGTTTTCTTGCACTGATTCTTATATCGACTTCTCTTACCGTCCCGATCTATCCTCCTGTTCGAGTCCGATGATGACCTATAGTGGTCTTCGCGAGTATCATCGTCACTTATTTTTTATTGTTGTTTTTTTTAGACTTATTTATTTGTGGGTTTTCATGAGTGTTGTTCTTGTGGCTCCAAGTTGATCTAGATTTGGGAATTGTGCCAAAGTGCTGGTGGGAAGGTGTTAGCTTAGAGCTAACATGATGTGCCTCGTACTCAGGACAAAATTCTTGGTTTTTCTTTTCATTCACGGATGGGATATATGGACTTCTTTATCTCGGCCTTATTCTTTTATTTTTAAAAATAAAATAAAGTCCCTGCCTTATTCTAATTATATATATATTAAACTTGGCAAATACGTACTACTAGCAGAGGTTGATCGATCATTGTGTTTATTTGCTATTTGGATGATTATAATGATTCCGACTACTCAAGATTTATGCAATATAGGTTGGGATCGCTTGTAACACAAAAGCCAAGCACACATAAAAATTTTGATATAATAATTGCGACAACGAATTCTAGGTTATATTATAAATAATATGTCGACGACTTGTATCTCATCTGACGTCAATGTCTCAAGTTTGAGATGAAATCTCGAGTTCGAGACTCAGTTGTAACAATCATCTCCTCCTTAAACTTAAAAAAAAAAAGAAAAGAAAAGAATATCCAGTAGACTAAAATTGACAAATTCGATATCTTTTTTCTTTGAAATTAAATTGGTTAATGGTTCTTGATAACATAAAAGTAATTTTAACCACCCTTTTCTTTGTTTCTCTTCTATTTGATTCTAAAATTAGATGATACTTATGAATTTCATGTATGTATTTCCAAGAAATTGGAGGGTTTCATGTGATTTGATACCCAGGGGTCCACTAGGCCCAGATGACTTTTGGAGGTCGAGATCACATTTGGGTAGAAAGTCCATCAAGGCTCATGTATTTTTTTATAAATATCAGGTTTTGGTGTCTCATTCATTCATTCATTCACTATATTGTTTTTAGCAGCACCCTTAACTGCTCCCCATATATCCTCAGTATCCGACTTGAGTGTCGGAAAGACTACGCCGGGACACCCTCACGAACCCCTTCTAACGATCTTATTCGTGATTTCAGGCTCAAGATAATTTCGAACCTGCGTCAGGACTAATGACATTTGCTGGAAGCGGACCCTAAAATTTAAAGTTCATTATAATAAATTGTGAGGAATTATAAAAGGACATAATAATGCATGAAACTATAGCTTGAATACGACGTCACATTTCCTAGTTGCTTCTCGATTGGCTCCATTCTCTGAATACTTTGTTTTGTGATGAATCTAAACACTAGGCTTTCAAACCAAGTACGTGTTAATTTCTGTGTGTAGTTTTACGAATCGAATCATAAATTTTATGCATAAGTTACACACGTCAATTGCATGTCGATCGATATAAGATATATATATGTTACCAAACGTATTATTTTGAAATCAATTTTAGAATTTAATTGAATATTTATATATCTTTATAAAAAAAATTATGATTTTTATCATCAATATTATCAAATTTTAGTCTTAATTTGATATTTTTAATTAATTTTTTTGGGGTCGGTCTTATTTTACTTGTGAAATTAACATGGAACTTACGTGTCCAATGTCATTTCAGCATTGTCATAAAAAATGAAAAAATTGAAATAAAAATGAAAGATACAAGATTAAAATTCAATTTGGACAACATAAAAGACAAAAAATCGTAAAGAAACAAAATAATCAAATATTACGTTACCTGAGATGTGCTAGCTGATAAAATAAGATCGAAATTTTATTTACTTTATGTTTGAAAAATAAATTATATGAAGCTTAAAATATAGGAGTAATCTCACGATAAATTTATTTTATAAAACAAAATATACAAGCTTGAACCCAGTTTGAAATATTTGCAAACTTTCTCGAGCTAAATTAAAATTAAAAAAAAAAATAAGAATTGACTTAATTTAATTACAAGCACACGTGTCCTAAAACTTTTCTTAGTTTCAGGCCCAGCTTAAATAATAAGTTGGTCCAATAAAATTTGGGTTACTGCTTGGGCCCAAACATTGGCACCCATGATTTGCAAAACATCAGCTTATCCCACAACGAAGTCTGGTCATCTAGGCCAAAATCGTCAATTACGACATAAGGCGAGTATTTGTAGATTCTGACAGTTCAGTTTATCGAATTAGACTGAAATCGATTCAATCATCTTGTACATTAATTCAAATTTCACCTTTAAAGAAAGGAGGAGATCAATAAAAAAAAAAAAAAGAAATGTTAATAAATCAAAGATTCAACTGATCATCACGTTTGTATTATAAATATGCAGTTACGAATAATCTCGTTATATTTCTGGATACACACAAATTTTGAATTTTACTATTTGGATATTCGGCAACTTGCACCATCTGTCTGATTTTTTTTGTAGTACTTCAACTNACAAATTTTGAATTTTACTATTTGGATATTCGGCAACTTGCACCATATGTCTGATTTTTTTTTGTAGTACTTCAACTTTAGAGTGGTGAGACCGTCTCACGGATCTTAATCCGTGAGACGGGTCAACCCTACCCATATTCACAATAAAAAGTAATACTCTTAGCATAAAAAATAATACTTTTTCATGGATGACCCAAATAAGAGACCCGTCTCACAAATACGACCCGTGAGACCGTCTCACACAAGTTTTTGACTCAACTTTAAATTATAGTTTTGAGAGATTGTATCCTCAAATCAAATTAAAACAATCACTTTTCACCCTTTGATCTTTTCAATTGAAATTTTTTCCCAAAATAATAAAATTTAAGGAACAATTTTGTCAATTAAAATAAATGATTAAAAATTATTTAATAAAAGAGTGATATACGTAGATTAGATATAAATATGTAGAATGTAATTTTTATTCTTAAATCAATAGTAAAATAATTTTAAAATAGAATTAAAAAGCATCGTTAAAGGTAAAGTTATTTTCAATAATTATTAAATAAAAAAATGATTTATTTGAGCTCGACTGTTAAAAACTGAAAGGATAATAAATTCAAATACAATGAAAATGTTATAGAACAAATACTTATGAATAAAAAATATGATTCCGCGAAAAAAGTTATATTTTTCAGATACAAAAATTAAAATTATATTATTTTTTAAAAAAGAAATAAATTAATATAATATTTTTTAAACTTGAATTTAATTTTGAATAATTTTTAAAAAAGATTTCTCGGTTCGTCTTTTATTAAATTTAATTTGGTGAATTGGTTCTCCTATTCAAATGAATATGTTGTCCCTTTTATTAAATATTTTAAAATTTCATTTGTTTACTATTTTATTAGTATCATCTATAAATGTGTGTTAGTACACGAATTTCATTTATATATTAGATGAAAAATCGAGAAAAAATTTAAAATTTTGATATTTGATTTTTTTGAATTTTCGGAAAAGCCGCCTCATCATTGGTCAATGACTATAAATTTAAAATTTTCACATCATTTGAAAGATATACTCTCAAATATTTTTTCTATATTGTTTTCATATTATATTCAAAGTAATTCTCCTTTTTTTTATTTTTCTTATAGCCAATAAATTATAATTTTAATGTTCGAAAATAAATTTAATAGTATTATATGTTTTTAATTATATTTTAAAATTATTTTAGTATTAATTTAATAATAAAAAATACATCCTTCAATTTTAAATTTACATCCTTCAATTTTAAAGCTATTACTTCAAAATTTAGACAATGAACACCCATTTTATTAAATAATTTTTGTAATAATTTATTTTAATTGGAAAAATTTCCTAATTGATTTCAATATTTGGGGGAAATCTTTATATCGAAAATATGAAAGGGTACAAAGTGATTGTTTTAATTTGATCTGAGAGTGCAATTTGCTAAAAATATAATTTAATGGCGGAGTGTGCCAAAATAAGTATTATAGAGGCTGTAAGTTGCCAATTACTCTTACTATTTTTACCATTAATTATATGATTTTCATGTAAATTTATACCATATTTGTAAGGACCGTGTATCGTATTATCGTAAATCTTATGTTGATTATCGATAATGTATGAAATTATCATGTGATTACGTATATGATGTATATCATGACAATGGAAATGAGAAAATATGTGGTGATAATGAAATATTGTATTAGAAATTGATTTTTTTTGAAAAGTATGCTGAACCGCAATACAAAAATGACATATGTTACGGTTTTTGGCATAATCGTCTGAGTATTAGTCCAAATGGGATGAGATCAATTCCATTGAAAAGCTAATACATAGTACTAAAACTTTCATGTTTTGAGTTTTGTCCAAATCCATTTGAAAATATGGGCAAAATCACCCCGAAGTGTATCATGTGCGTTGCAGTTCCTACAATGACACATTTTGAGAGAATGAGCATAACTCTCTCATACGATATCCAAATTGAGTGAGGTTGGTGGTAAATGAAAGCCAAGACATAGAGCTACAACTTTCATGTTGACCACATTTGCTAATTCGGAACCTAAAATAGCGTTTTGGCCAGAAAAAGACGCGCATCCGCACAGAACTGCGCGCGGGGGCAGAACCCGCGCATATGCGCGAGTTTGGTCGCGCATATGCGCGAATATCTCTGTAGCACACGTTATAAAAACGATAAGGATGAGTTTTTGGCCATATTTCTTCATTTCCTTTGCTGAAGCTTCGAGGAAGAAAGTGAGAAATCGATTTCTTTTGTACGAAAGCACCTCGAAACGTTGTCCAAACGCGAAACAAATTATATATCCGGAATCCTCGCGTCGAGAGCTTCCTTTTGAGGTAAGATTTTTTTGGTTTCAGCAGCTCTAAATATTAAAGTGCTGGAATAGCATGTATTTGAAGTTGATTTCAATATATGCGATAGAATAACCGACAAGAAACTCGTATTCGAAGTCGGAATTGAATTATGTTATGATTTCAATTTGATATGAAATTTCAAAGTTTCAAAAGATATTTGAAACTTATATTGTTGATTTTGAATGATGTTATTGATTGAAATGAATATGTTATTGATGTAGATAGATTATTATACCGAAATCTTCAAGCTACATCAATTGGAAACGAAGAATTGAGGTATGTTGCGACCGGGTAACATACGACAGGTATCTGTAT
>NC_133310.1:3112830-3112925 GCF_012295235.1 Primulina huaijiensis | reverse complement strand
TAAAAAAAATTCGAAAAAATAATAAATAATAAATAATCATAATATGTCATATATCTAACTTTTCTAATAATATCCTCACAAGTTTCTAATAAATA
>NC_133310.1:3067531-3112730 GCF_012295235.1 Primulina huaijiensis | reverse complement strand
TATATGGCACTAGAAAGCATCAAATACGTAGAATTCCATCTAGTAAGAACATCTTGCCTAAGTGATTTATTAGGATCCAGCGAAGTTTGGGTAACAGATTCTACTAACTTTTTCTTTCTCACTTGACTGCCTTTAACATATTTTACACATTCACGAATCTTATCAACAGAACGATCAATTATTTTCAAACCTTCTTGGACAATTAAATTGAGAATGTGTGCACAACAACGATCATGCAGAAACTCGCCACCATTCACTAATGAACAATTTAAACTAAGATGATCCCTTAGAAGGCCAACAAACACATCATTTGCAGCGGCATTGTCCAACGTAATTGTGAAAACCTTTCTCTGAATTCCCCAAGCATTGAATAAGCTATTGATTTTATCACACAATGCAATACCAGAGTGAGGTGGAGGCATGTAAGAGAAGTTGATAATCCTTTTTTGCAAAACCCAATTAGAATCAATGAAATGCGCTGTCAAACATACATAGCCATCAGTGGCAATAGAAGTCCACAAATCGGAAGTGAAACAAATTTTTCCAGGGCATGAACGCATTTCTTGAGCTAGTCTATTGTATTCATTTTTATGCATCTTGAGAATATCAGTCCTTGCGGTGTTTCTAGTGAAATGATTGACTTGAGGTTCCAAATATGTAAAAATTGATCTAATTGCCTCATATTCCACAAACTGAAACGGTAAATCATGTCTCACAATTGCTAATATTAGCAACTCTCTAAATCTTTCTTGGCTGAACTTCTGTGACCTTATGGCAAGACTTTTATCGCCTTGTTCTAACAAAGCCTGAGCAATATCACGAGTTCTCTGTCTAGGACACTGTTTGAGAATATGGCGTTGGAGATTACCTGTCCCCATGCTACTGTCTGCTTTGTACGTAGTCCCACATGCTTTACATTTGCAACGNCACTATCCTCCTCATGAACACGACCAATAGGTTCTGAACTCATTCTATCAATTAAAAAGCATAACAATATTATTAGCTACAAGAAAAAAATTAACAATTCCTTGAAAGACTTCATTTGGTATAGGCATTACAAGAAACAGAAATAGATGGATGTCAATTTTAACATAATCATATACTCCAAGAATTGTACCAAAGAAAATGTTATACAATGATACCCAATTGTCACTGACTTTATTTAACAAAAGAAGTTGTAAACAAAGTTTGCTTCTTCCCTCATGTTAGGTTTAAACATATATTTTTATATTTAACAAATGTAAAAATATTAATATTTAACAAATGTAAACTTCTCCAGCAATGCATTATGCAACTCTTTGGATCTTGAATCTTCCCTTCCAATCTTTTTTATTTTATATTATTTATTTATATATATATATAGCTAACAACTCAGTCACGAACTCACGGGTCAAGAATCCCAAAAGCCAAAAACACCGCACGATACAATTTGTCAATTTCTGGGAACGGAACAAATATATTGAAGAACGGAACAAAATAATGAAATATTGAAGAATATTTAAATTTCAAATTATATGTTCAATAAAAATTTTTGAGAACAAACCCAAACAGAGATTACTTGAATAAAACTCAGTTTGTTCACCTGGACGGCTGGACGAGAAGCAGATTAGCGGAGAAGGCCGAAGGGTTTCACTTGGATGCTTGAGTGAGAAGCGGCGAAGGATACACTTGACGAGAAGAGAAATTGAGAATTAAGAAATGAGAAGCCGACAACAAGTCAACAACAATGGTTATTGGGTTAATACTTAGATGATTAAATTGGGTTGGGCTTTATTTTAATGAGAAAGCCAAAACAGAGTCACAAAAGTTGTGCAAAATGTAAAAAAAAAAAATTAAAAAAAATGGTGGGTCGGGTGGTTCGGGTGGGTTCGGGTCACCGGGTGACCTGATATTTTTTTCAGGTCAACCCGAACCCACCCAGAATTTTTTTTTTTACGGGTTTGTAATCGGGTCTGACCTGTTTCGACCCGAACCCGAAAATCATAAACCCAAACCCAATATTTTTCGTGTCGTCCCGTGTCGGGTTCATTTTTGACGCCCCTACTAGTTCTGGATATGTAAATTTTTATTTGAATCTTACAAAATGATAATTTTTATCGAGCTTTAATTTTCTTGTTATCGTTATTGTGGATGCAATTAAAAAAAAATCATATATTGAAGGGTAAAATCTCAATATAAGTATAAGGGCCTTACATTGGATCCAACATTTTCAATGTATTTGGAGTTGTGGAACCCATACCCTAAATGTGTACCACATGACGCCAAATGAATTGGAGCCTATGAATCTACAACTGTCAAAACAGCTTTGGCTCATCGAGTCAGCACGCCCGTCAAATAAAATAGATGAGCTAAGTTGGTAATTTATCATCGGTCCTGTTAGCTCGTTTTGACGGTTCTATTTGGATAATTATCATCGAATTCGCAGGATTTGGTGTCAAAGTGCGCACATGCTGCATAACTGAGATTGAGCTTAATGAAAGAATTCAAGAATGGCAAGCCAAGGGATTCCAAGTTAACAGAGGCAGAGCTAAGTGGGGCGATTCAATTTCTTCCCCCTCAAATTTTATAAATTTATAAATCCTTTAAATTTTATTTAAAAACAATCAGTGAGATCCATGCATGCTTCTCATTAACTATTTAAAGGCCAATAATTAATATTGCTAACTTTTTTTTAAAATATATATATATATATATTGACGATTTGTAATCTTTAACATAATAAATTAGTAAACTATGATATATTAATTAGACTAATTTCACTATTTCAATGTTCAATATAACAATAGAACATTCATTTTTAGCTCTTAAAATTGTAAATACAAGATAACATAATAAAAATAAATAAAAAGTTTTGATAGTTAGTCGTTAATATATATAATGATAAAGATTTAGTTTAGAATTTCAGTATTAATTTAATCACATATTATTTTGAAACTATATAAAAAAAATCGAGCATAACATAAAATGTCTAAATGTAATAAACATGTAAATTGAAAAAATCTTTTTAATATATCTTTTCTAAGTTTTAGCTTTCTATTTTAATATTTGTTCTACAATAATTAATGTTTTAATTTTGGTATTTTAAATATTGTTTTGATTATTTTTTTAATTAAAAAAACAAGATAATTTCTTTATTTAACTTTTTTGTATGATACAATCAGTCAAATATTATTTATTCCTACCTTTAATTTTTAATAAATAGGGTCGGTTCTTTGGAATAAATTCAATATTTCAGTTTATTAAATGCTAGGGAAAAAGCATTTTCTTAAATAAGATTCAGATCTATGCGAGTGTTTCATAAGTTCAAAAGAGAATTTTACTGTTCAGTTAAAAAAAATTTAAATTGTCATTTTAACAATTTGTGTTCAAGCTTAAATCTTTACAAGTATGGGATATTGCTTCAGGGAAGCCAAGCACCTACATGCATGTTTCTAATATCTCTTTCTTATATGGTTAGGCCCTCTATGATAACCGCATTTGTCGACGAATTGGCACATTGGCTTGGGAAAAATGTTCGGTCGAGCGCGCACCTCGACGGGACACCATTTCCTTGAATTACTGTGTGAAGATGAAATGGCCTTTGACAACCTTTTCTGTGTTGCCTTCAAAATGCTGGACGCACAGTGCATATTTATCCAACCTGTTTATCTTATTCTTGCTGTACTGCCTTTCTTTCCATCATTTTCAGTGTCAACTAAGTTCATGAATAAGTTATTAGTGTGTGTTTAGAGTTTGAAACCAAAGTCTGGTGATCCCATTTAAATCAAGCTTGACATGTTCACGTCAAGTTAATTTACTTTCCCTCTCCTAATGGAATTATTTACACCCACTTTCTCACATATTAAAAGTTTTATCCACTATTTACTTCGAGTCTGATCTAGAGTAACATCGATCTTTTTTCTAAAATACTAATCTCATTCTTCTGTGTCGTAGGATGTTCTAGAGTCTAACAGGGAACAACTAGAGCGGGAGCTTGCGCTAGAAGACATGGCTAGTGTAAGAGACTTGCCGGTATATGATCTATTGAAAAGATCGATGATACATCTAATCTAACACAACCCTTTCTTTTCTTGAAGAATATAAAGCATGTTTCGAATGTAAAAATATTCATTCAGGTGGTTCTTGTCAGGACAGTAAGAAAACATCTGCATATAGGAGATCGATATCTGTTGCATAGAGTTGAATCATTATCTTCGTCAATCAACGAGATGCAGATTATGTTTGAGATCATAAAGATTGGGCGAATATCAAGTCAAATTTCAAATCTAATGAAAAAACCATACATGTTTGCTGCTTCTATTTCAGACTTCAAGCCGTAAATATATTTGAACAAATTACCCAAATTTCCAATTCAGCAGTAACAAAATTAAAAGTGGGTAACCAAATGCTTCAAATTATGCCATATGCCTCTCAACACATAAAAAAATTGTCCAAAAAATTTGTGGGTATCTGGTAAGCGCAATCTCATCATTTTGAACATTGTTTTATATTATGCATACCCATTATCATGATTTGGCTCTTCGGAAGATTTAAGGTTCCATCTTTGGAGGCGATCCGCGGCAAGCTTCACCTGTAAATCCCAGTCTGTTCTCCAAGCCATGTAGGTCAGTGCAAGTGATTGGGTTAGAACTCCCAAGTTCATTCCAATCCATATACCCTGCCAACACATGCATAGCATCATTCAAACAACTGATATTTTTCGACACTGACTGTTACAAACTACTTGACTGTAAAAATAACTCGCATGTTACCTCAACTTGAAGATTGGCAACATATCCGAGTATAGCTCCAAGCGGTATTCCAATCAAATAATAGCAGCACAGATTGATCACTGCAACAGTTCCTTGCAAACCCGCACCTACTGCCACCCCTGTAATCAAGAATCATCCCCATCTATTAAACGTATGGACAAATCCAAAGAATCAGGGAATGCATTTTGGTGCCATCGCCCAGCACAACGGTTTAAACAGAAGAATTTATTAAAATACATAGGTAGAATCAAGTAAAGAATGTGGTACTAACCAGAAAGTACAGGATAAATGCTGTTGAGCAATACTGAAATGGCCAGCAAAAGAGAGAGACGCGACACAGCGTTGGCAACTTCTGAATCGTCGGTAAAGGAATATCCAATAGTATTTCCAAATACCAAGCAAATGACTGTAAATATCACCCCAATCACCAATGAGGTAGTTACAAGGACTTTGATAGAAAATTTAGTAGCTTTAGCATCTCCTCTTCCGAGCTCATTTGCAATCCGCACACTACATGGTCACGAATAAGATGTATAGTCTAAGGTTGAAAAACGAGAGAGAGTTGAATTATTTAGCAAACACATACCATGCAGCGCCAAGAAATCCAAGGCAAATCATGAATTCCCATCCATTGATATTAAGACTGCAACATCAAGATTATGATGTTTCATATTTGGAGAAGTCAAATGAAATACAAAGTTTACTTGTAAGAAACTCACCATATGGAGAAGGCAGAAATGGCAACCTCTGCATTACTCATGTAACCTGCTAATAAGACTAGTACAGAACTGTACCACAACTCCAAGCTACAAGATTGAAAAAAAATGTATGTAAATTTGAATGGTGGGAGCAAATCGATTTTGATCAGGGACAGTTCTAGAAAATTCAGTCTCGGAAAACTAGTAATGGAAATGACTAACAAAGTTGAAATACGGGCAAAAAAAAAGGAGTCCGAAGGAGGGCAATGTTCCATAAGCATTTTATTTAGTCAAACAATAAAAAAAGTATATGTCACTACCAAGCTCACGAACCTACACAAACAAGAAACTGCATACTTGGTTCTGCCAGAAACGATCAAAATATCAGTTCTTGATTTAGGAAATTGACCAGCCCAAGTTGCTAAAAAAATCATCAGCCTCATAATTTTTTTCCTAAATATCCTAAAATTGAATGTGGAAGGGGTAACGACATATAAAATACTTCTATAGAGATTTTTTTTTACCAAACCATAATCCCGGATGATACCGAGAGCTTTATGACAGGCCAAATATCTTTAAACGCTGCTGTGCTGAATCCAGTCCACGTATGAGGGCACCAACCCCCGACGATGTAAGCAAGTTCTGAAAACACAACGAACCAAGAAGATATGCACAACGCAGCCATTGCACCATCCACCCCCCAATGCCAAACATAGACAAATAACCATGACAAGGGCAAGTGTAATATGAGCTGAACGATTGATATCCATGCAACAATGCTGTTCTTTTGCTGTGCTTGCAGATACATTTGCATTGTCAATGTGAACACAAAACTGTAGACCATAGGAATAAACCACAATGAGACGAATCCTGCAGCATTTGAGATGTTTTCTTCTTGACCGAATAGTTTAAACATGGGAGCACCAAAGATGAAGAGTGGAAGTAGGAGGGTGCACGTTACAAAATCCACGACCCACGATCGTTGCAGATAAATTCCCATCATGTGGTATTGTCTTGCACCATAGGATTGCCCGCAAAGAGTTTCAGTTGCACTCGACATTCCAATCTAAAACAACACAAACGAGACAACAACACAAACGAAAGTGAAGCTCCAAATACAATATTATCTAATGATATTCAAGCTGCATTAGAACTAAAAATTCTGAATAAATAAAATAATCTAGTACCAAAAGAATCAAGGTTCGTACCAATATTCCAGTCACGAAACGAACAGTTAAAGTCTGAACGAGAGCGTAACCGGCGAGATCAACGGAACTTTGATGTCCGATAAACGACTGTGTCACTATTATGGTTCCAAATGAAGCCACTCTTGCTAAAATACCAGGCAATGCAACCCTCCAAATCTTATGGGATTCATCCCAAACTTTTCTTTTAAAATCAACCACCTCCTTTCCTTCCGAAGAAACAAGGAGTCTCTCATGTACACCATTATCCATGTTTCTGCAAGTTAAGATAATTAACAAAATGAGCAGCAGATAATATTACATGAAACTATAATATCTACGCTAGGTGATACTGCACCAGGTGAGTTAATCAGTACCGGAGGTGTATTATTCAATATGTACATAATGTTAGGCTTCCACGCTGGCTTATCATTTGATCTCTGTCTGTGTTAGATAATAACATCATTGAAACTACAGAATAGCCCATCGTATACGGCGACGGCTGGTCCACAATAGCGGCATGTGAATAAAATGACATGCACCAGTGGGTGACAAAGATTGAATTTTTTTCTCGATTTGTTTCCAGAAAATATATTACTTTCCTGTGAACTAAACAAATCTTAGATCTGCCTTTTTTCATTGTTAACACATCGATACAAGCAAGTGCTGTTCTATATTAAACCATTTCGATATGTTAATAGTGTGGAATTCGTTGATTACTAAGAAAACTTAGAAGCCAATTAAGATCAGAAAATATAACAACTCAGGAATATAATCTGACAGCCAGATTCTTGGCCAAATCTTGTAAAGGGAAAACAAACATCTTAGTACACCAAGGAATCAAACAAAAAGCTTCAATTTTAATCAAAATTAGATGTAAATTTTCAATTCTTTTTGTTAAAAACATAAACCCCCCCCCCCCCGGCCTAAAACCCCCTCATCTTCACATATTTTACTTAAAAACACCACGTGATTGTAGTAAACATTTTCTGCAAAGAACGATGCTAAAAGAACAAAAAGAGGCAAACATCAAGAAAATTGCATAACTACAAAGGATCGAGCTAAAAACTCACGGACAAACACTTAAATTTTTGAAGGGGAAGAAATCCGAAAGAAAATAGCATAACTACAAAGGATCGAACTAAAAACTCACAGACAGACTTAAATATTTGAAGGGAAAGAAATCTGCAACTTGTACTAAGAAAATCCAAAAACATGAGCACAAGAAATACACATGAAGAAAAAAGCTGAATAAAAACTTACTCAACAAAAGAATTCAGGGTTCAAAGAAACAGAAATTATTATCCCCGGGCTTCAATTATGCAGAATAATAAGTTGTCACATATAAACGCATGCTGAATTTAATAGCCACAAAATACTAAACTCTCTCTCACAGAGAAGAGATGAGAAAGTTGGGCTGCTAGAGAAGGTAGGCGGCTTCACAATAAATAATAATAATAATAATAAATAGTTTTGTGGGGACTAAATTATTTATCATTACATATTATTTATATCATGAACTACCGTTAAAATAAAAAGATAAAAATTTATGTTAAAGAGTACCGATCTTATTTTATAAGACAGATCTCTTATTTGGGTCATCAAAAAATATTATTTTTATGTTATGAGTATTATTTTTTATTGTGAATATCAGTAGGGTTGATCTGTCTCACAGATAAAGATTCATGAGACCGTCTCACAAGAAACCTACTCAAATAAAATATATAAATATTTCAATATATATAAATATTTCGAAAAATATTTTATTTAATTGCACTTGGACGAGTCCTGCGAGACTTCAAAATTGGTTTTATCAGAATGTGTAAAGTATGTTATAATTTGTTTATAACTATCAAAATCTTACTAAAAAAATTAGTTTATTGCCAATCAATCTATTAATCTTAATTATTCGGTTCACATTTATATATTCGGTATTAATTATTTATTAATTATTAAAAACATAGATATCTTTGGACAACCCGTAACCTACCTCCACGGCACGTGCTTCGTACCTAATCCACTGCATTTAATTTTATTTTTCTCGACCATATATATCGAATATTATCGAGTAAAATATGAAAGATACAGATTTTTGAAATATTAATATATATGATATATTTTTTCAATTTAAAGATATTGGATATATACCCTAACTTCATTGAATAAATTTCCTAACCTAATAATAACATGCAAATCATGTTAGTCAAGTAAATCATATCGAATAAACTCTATGTGACTACTTTGTCCAAAAGAAAATTGGTAAAAAAAAAAATCAAACTTTTGATTATCAATCAAACACATATATATTTTGTCAAATCGAACAATTTTTTTTAAAAAAAAACATGGGGAATGTGAATATAAATGTAAATTAAATTATTGGGTCCCGACATTATTTTCCATCCAAATTGTATAGTTTTAATAATTAGATGTAAAGTCGTACAGGGTAGGTGCATGTTCACTTGTCCTGATCCAGCTCACATAGAATAATGGAAAGTGGCAACTTAAAAGGAATCCAACTCTTATTTTAATATTTTCTCTACATTTGACACTTATATTATTGGGCAGTCGGAAGATTCGTAAATCGTTTTAATTCTTCATTTAGTATTATTAGTTTACTTATATTCAACAATTCAAATGTATGTATTTTTTTTTTTAAGATATAAGATCATAAACTTGAAATCGACTCTTTTTATATTTATAGAATATTTTCAAGTTCACACGATAATAATATCAATAAAAATTCATTCTATTTTGTCTTACTAACGTGTAAATATTAAATAAATAACGTGTTGATTTGATATTTGATTAATTATTTCATCGTAAACTATAATCGAAATCCATAAATTTCATGTTAGTCTCTTCAAAAACAATCCAAATGATGTTTTGAACCTATGCATATGAAACAAATAATTAAAATCAACTAGTTTTCAAGTTTCAATAATTTCAGATGCTTATTAATTAAATGAAAACTGATTATTAATTAAATGAAAACTATCTTAGATTTGCTATTAAAAGGAAAAAATAAAATAAAATAAAATTTAGCGTCATTTTCAAAATGATCAATGCGTGTTTTAATTCTTAACCACTTCATGTCTTACTCATAAAAAGGTGGGGTTTTTTTTTAAAATTTCATTTAAATTAAATGAAATAAAATCTGTTGCATATATTATTTTATATTATATTTAGAGTCAAATCTTGGCACATCTATCTAGTTTAAGGGTCACATGCATTTTTCATTAAACATTTGTGAATCATTTATTTAATTCAAATTCAAACATGTTACATTCAGACTCTCCAACTTTATTATATGCAGTGGATAGTTAGAGAACGTGAATTGCATATAGTTGTGATATTATTTTTACATATATTATAAATTTTTAGGCAAAATAAATATGGCAAAAACTTGTGTGAGACGGTCTCACGGGTCGTATTTGTGAGACGGATCTCTTATATGTGAATATGGGTAGGGTTGACCCGTCTCACATATTAGGATCCATGAAACGGTCTCACATGAGACTCACTCAATAAATATATATGTCTCACAATTTTGCCAATAACAGTTATTTCATACATATATCTAAAAAAAAATTAATTCTATCACAAATTTGACATATAAAAATCTATTACACCGACTCATTTATACATAAAAGTTTGTTTAAAACGTGACAACAACAAAAATCGCTTATGTTTTTTGCTGTATTATTTCAGATTTTGATACATCCCACGGGGAAAGAAAGAACAATGTGGATGCTTGTACAGTTGTACTGTCTTTGAGTTCAAATTTTATTTATGCAAAAGGTAGTAAAACTCGACTGCATGAACTGCTAAGTTATGGTTGAATTAAAAAAAAATATGTCTGTAATTATTATTATTATTATTATTATTTATCATACGTGTTGGGGAAGTGAAACTATTACATGGTTCATCAATTATAACTCCAGATCAAGATAAGTTCATTCTCAGATCAAATGATTTTTCAAACCGAATACAACCTCTATTAGAATTCTCTCTAATAATTGCCATGTTATGCTACACGAAGGCAAATGTTGCTCTCTCTGGATCTGTATCAATTTATCCCCCCAGTAAATTAGCAAAGACGACCACACAATCAATTCCTACAGAGCGATTTCTTGAAAGAAGTAGTTTTGGTACAAAATTGATTTAGAATTAAACAATTATTCCTCAGCAACCGTGGTTTCAGTGTCACCATTTTCGCCGGTTACTTTGTCTTCCCTTTCGGTTTCCGGTCTTGCAGGACCAGGACCAGCTGACACCTTCACCATTGACGGTCGTAGGAGTCTCTCGCCAAGTTGGAAACCCTTCCTGTATTCTTCAATGATAACATCTTCTTCATATTCTGAGGAATCCTCACGCATTATGGCTTCATGCAGCTTTGGCAAGAGGAGGAGGTAGATGTTATTACATCAAAACAATATTATGAGTAGTTGTAGCAGGTTAGAGCAAGATCTGAACGCATGCTAAAGGGAGGAATTCAGAAACAATGCAGATGAGCAAATGATCCTGATTGTCCCGGCTAGATAATAAGCACAACGATAAATTAGAAAATATTGGACAGGTAACCCCACCCCGCACACCCCAATGCAATAGAAGACCAATACGGATCCACAAACACCACAAATTGTGGATCGTACCGGGAAGAAAATAGAAGATATCTTGAATAAGATTTTGAGATGCCATACAACTTCTGCCCAGTAAACTCACCGAGTTAACTCTAATCAGTTGAGAATTAGATTGACTTAAAAAATCGTATCCAGGTCTTCAAATAACCTGAACAGACCTCATACAGCTTTTCAACGAGCTCATCTATTACTTGACTGGAATTTGAGCCAACTTGGAAGTTTACCTCCATGGAGTCGAAGGCAACATGGTAGTGGCAGTAAAAAACAAGGTAAGCTGAAGAGTTTAATTATCAATGTCACAAATTCGGGAATTCCCAAAGAGAGAGAGCTGATTTCACATAAATGCATTATTAGGCAACTAAGCAAAATATAAACAAAACAATAGCAACTTAACGAATGAAAAAAAAAAGATAATAATAATAATAGGAACTTACCATGGGATCAAACGGTTTCCCCACCGTCTCCACAGGGACAACACCAAGAGATCCCATAATCTCAACAAACTGCTTATATATGCTCTGGTAACTGTTAACTATCTTCTCCTCCCCTTCAGTCTCAATCTTGATCTGGGCTTTAGCTCTCTCAAAATTATCCAAAACAGACAATAAACTTTCCATTACTTCTCCTTGCGCATTTTTCACCAACGAAAGCCGTTCTCTCTCTGTTCTCTTACGGAAATTATCAAAATCAGCACTTATTCTAAGGATTCGTTCTTTCTCATTTGATAATTCCTCAAATAAAGTTAGGACTTTTCTCTCGAGATCAATTTTCTCATCTTCAATAGATTTAAGGAAAGATTCTACCTCGGCAGCTTTCGATTCATCGTTATTTGCTAAAGCCTCTTTATACAAATTTAATGTAGCTATAACAACAGAACTAGGTTCCTCTGCTGTATCATCGCCTTCATCAGAAGCATCATCAGCAATCGCACCATCTATATTCCCCTATCCATCAAATTACAAAGATTATGCACAGCAATGCACAGTTTCAAAGCTTGATCAGAAGAACGACGGCTTAACCATATTGCTTACACACTAACTACAGTAAAACCTTTTGGACATAGGGACTCCTTAGCTTACTATTAGAAAAGTAGATAAACATTCATTTGTGTCCTTTTAAAGGTTAAATATGTATACCTAAGGTGTAAATACGAACCTATCACACATATATATTCCGACGAGGAAACAAAAGCAACAAAAATTTTGAAAAGTGTTCCATCATCAATGGATATCCAAATGTTGTAGTTCTAGGGCAACAAACATCAGAATAAAAAAAAAGAAGCAACCTCAAACTTTTTAAACCAATGCAACTGCATTTATGGTATATATTTGATCCCATTCCAAAACTGGAGGACTTCCAAATTATTTACTTAGCAATTTCACAATAACAAAAGCTCTCATCGGGCATGAAGAGTGTTGGACAACTTGTCAGTTTTAAGCAACTTAGTTCTACTTCATTTCCAGTAAACAGTGTGAAATGTCCATTTTACCAAGTCCTTATTCTTTCCGAGATATGACTAGCGAATAGCAACGAATGCAACCCATTTCAGTATCCAAACGTTAGTAGGTATGTTAACTGAAACATTCAAGTGTAGCATTAAAACCATTTTAACTCAAAAAAAAAAAAAAAAAAAAAAAAAAAAAAAGAACCTGTGCACGACCGAACAAGTTCAAGCCTTCATGATAACATCGCATAAAAAATCCTTCCTCATGATCATATATCCATGAACAATAAAATTCAGA
Source organism: Primulina huaijiensis (assembly GCF_012295235.1). Lineage (NCBI taxonomy): Eukaryota > Viridiplantae > Streptophyta > Magnoliopsida > Lamiales > Gesneriaceae > Primulina > Primulina huaijiensis. The sequence goes on along the minus strand of NC_133310.1, from coordinate 3,099,715 downwards.
CAAAATTCAAAGCTCAATCAAACTCAGTTCACCATTATCCGCAGGTAATACTTGTAAACCAAATCTCATCAAGAGAATGACGACTCAACCAATTCAGAAGGGCAACAATTAGATACAGAACAGATGGAAAATAAGTTCCTTCAGAAGCTACCTCAAATTCGAGTTCGGATTCCGATTCAGAACCTTGCACCGTGTCTTCAACTTGAGTCTCGGTCCGAACACCAACATTTTCTTCATTTGCAGCAAAATATAAGAATTTCTTACGCCTATCGTAGCCATAAGGAGGGATACGACAGCGTATCGGAGGAACCCTACTCGTTGAGAATGACACCCGGTAAAAATAGGAGGGTTTGAAGGAGGAACTGCCGCCGCCGGCGGCGGCGGTGCTAAGACACGCCGCATGTGTACTGAAAGTAGGCGGCGTCTTGAAGACAGTGGATGCCATTAGAGGATAAAATGGTGGACTGATGAGGATTTGGTGTGGAGTTATGGATCAATTGAGCAATGGAAACAACAAGAAACTTCGAGGCTTCAGAATTCCCCATCATCATTATTATTAAATATAAATTTATAAGTTTACAATCAAAAATATTAAATATTTGTTGAAACAAGGACCTCAAACTCGTCTAGTTGTCATCTCTAATATAAAACTTGAGAGTTTCAAATTTCCCATTATTATTATTATTAAATATAAATTTATAAGTTCACATTCAATCATATGTGAATTAGTAGAAAAGACAAGAAATAATTGCTTACCATATTTATAAATGTATAAACTATGATTAAATAGTAATATACATAAAAAAAAAAATTATACTGCATGTGCTTCATTTAGTTTAAGTGAGCGTGTTTGCAAAAAAAATACAAGGTTGGAACTCGAAGCTTTTCTATATGGGAGGGTGTGAAGTGTTAATCAAGTCGGTACTACAAGCTATTCAGTCTTAGGCCATGTCTTACTTTAAGCTTCCAGAATCAATTTGCAAGGGTATTGAACAAAAGTGTACTAAATTCTGGTGGAATAATAAATAAGGGAAAAAGGGTATGCATTGGATGTTTTGGGAGAGGCTGTGTTGACCCAATTCCATGGAGGGATGGGTTTCAGAAATTTGAGAGCCTTTAATAAGGCTTTGTTGGCTAAACAAGTTTGACACGTTATTTATGATCCTACGTCTTTACGGACTAGGGTTCTCAAGGCACGGTATTTTAAGCATACCGATATTATTGAGGCATATTTGGGTTCTAATCCCTCGTATGTATGGCGGTCTTTATTGTGGGGGCGTGATATCATTAAAAGAGGATTATGTTGGAGAGTTGGAGATGGTCAACATATCTTCATTAAATCTGATCCTTGGATCCCAGGTATCCCATCATTTAAATGCAAACCAATTGTTCGAGTGGATCCTAGCATGAGAGTGGCCAGACTGATTTCTAGTTCAGGATGTTGGCAGGCAGAACTTGTGAGATAGATTTTTACATCCCACGAAGCTAAGGCGATTCTTAATATTCCTCTCAATAATAGGGGCACACCATGTGCCGACGACATGTATGTGCCCTTTGTGTAAGATATATTGTGCCTCTACCAGTCATTGTTTACTATTTTGCTCATGTGTGCGTCATATTTGGAGAGACACATACTTTTGGCAAATCTTGGGTAAACTTCGGTTGGCTCCTTTTGTAGATTGTCACCGTTACCAAATCATCTGCGGATGGATGTTGATGCATGTTGTTGTGAAATCAAGAATAAATTCATTGTTGGGGTGATTTTACGGAATTCGGTTGGGAGGTAGTGGGAGTAAAAGCTTGTCTTATTAGTCTTTCGAGTTCAGTGAAGGGGACGGAATTGATGGCTATTCGAGAAGTAATGGACTTTTGTCGACGTAATAGTTTCAGGAGTGTTTTCATTTTTTCAAATTCAATCCAGGCGGTTGAGGCAGTAACCAAACCTTGTGAAGATCGTGGCCCAGATGGGTGGATCATTACGTAAATCAAATCTTGCTTGGAATATTCAGATTTTATATCACTTCGACATACGAGAAGAGCGTCGAACAAAACAGCTCATCATCTAGCGAGTGAAGCTATTAAGAATGATGCTACTGGGGAATGGTTTAATTGTATGTTTTCATCGACCTTTATGAAAATTGTATTGACTGACTTTTTGGAGATGAATTAATGAATATGTATGATTTATTTCAAAAAAAAAAAGATGTTTGGGGAAATTTATGTAAATAACAAGAATTCCAAGGGTTGACTACAATTACGTTTTGAAAACAATAATGCCAGAATAGAACCCGTCCTTCCAAACCAACTCAAAATCCCCAAAGCGCATCGAACAATCCAAGTAACTATCTCTGGCATTAGCACTTTCTAACGGCAATAATTGTGCAATGATTTAGCCAGCATTAACAAAATGGAAGATCCCCCAAAGTGGAGAGAGAGGGGATGATTCGAAGTCCGTTCTCTCAATCCCATTCAAAAAATGGATCATATTTTTGATATTTCCTCTCTCTCCTTTAATTATTAGCTTTGGGGCTTCGAATCTTGTGGTTTTTCCCTCTCCTATTTTGTGTGTGTGTGTGTGTGTGTATATATATGTGTATTGAAGTTTTCGAGGGAGAGTACTGTGGTTTGAATTCTTCGTTTTGAGTTGCGGATTGGAGGTTTCGAAAATGAGTACCAAGAGAGAAGAGGAAAAGAATGAAAAGATTATTAGGGGTCTGATGAAGCTCCCTCCGAATCGCCGATGCATTAATTGTAACAGCTTGGTAATTGTTTTTATTTTTTTTTATTAATATAGACCAGTTTCTGGTTCTCTTTGGTTCAATTTGTTGAATTTAATCTTTTTCTGTAAGTTATTTTTGTACAGGATTATTACTCGGGGTAAGGTGGTGAAGCCTCTGGTTGATTTTACAGAACAAAAAATGATATAATTTTAATTTGTTTTGAAATTTTAAAATTAAAAAAAATCATTTCTTTTCTTAATCGTATAATTTTTAAATTGGTGAGTTGAAGTGATTTCTTGTTAGCTTTTATGAAAATCTGGAATAATCTATTTTACTTGTTTATTTGTGCACTTGTTATCCAAATTTTGGAGTCAATTAGTGTTTAGGTTTGTATGTCAAGTTTATTTTCTGGGTGCAGGGTCCTCAATATGTGTGCACAAACTTCTGGACGTTTGTTTGTACGACATGCAGTGGAATACAGTGAGTACCATATTTTATAGAGAATTCAACTTTCTTTATAGCTCACGATCTTTTGATTTTCTGATTAAGTAGAGCACCGCATTGATTATATTTGCATTTCAAGTGAAATAATTACACTCTAACATTGACATGGTTTTTTCAGCATTCAAGCTGTCATTGATATGAAGGAATGGAAGTGTTCGAGTTATGTTTGCTCAAATTCGGCAATTTTCCCCTATCAAATTCATCTCTTTTGTGTCTCAAATCTATTCCCAAACAGTGTCACATTTCTTTGTCTCGATATTCTGGTATAGATTAGGAGTATAGAGCGTTTTTAAGAAATATAGAAAGGTAATTGCTAACGAAAAGTTGCTAGACAGAAGTCAGTGATTTCGAGAACACGATTTTAGAAAATATGTTGAAGGCACCTAATTTTAAATGCTGATAATGGCATTAGTTGAGCACCAGAAAAAAATTGTTAATAATTGCTACTCAATGTTTGATTCTACGTCTTTGGACCTATCCTTTTCAGGTTTTTAGAAAGCATGTGTCCAGTTATGTTATGGATACATGTGTATCCTTTATGTAGAATTCATGGTATTTCGGTCATTACCTCATAAATTTGATTAATTCAGAGCAAAATTCTTATTTTTGTCAATATTTGGTGATAGATTAAATTTTTGTTGGAAAATTTATTTCAAGATATTGAGTACAAAAAATTTCACTCTGTTTATGTTGCAGTCGTGAGTTTACTCATCGTGTCAAGTCTGTTTCAATGGCTAAGTTTACTTCTCAGGAAGTGGAGGCTCTTCAAAATGGTGGTAATCAGGTATGGACATTTTCCTGATTGTTTCCCTCAGACTATTTTCTTATGTGGTAACTCAAGATATCAATGATCCAGCGTGCAAGGGAATTGTTTCTGAAGGCATGGGATCCACAGAGGCAGAGACTTCCAGATAATAGGTTTTATTTTACTGTGTTTTATGATAAAAAGGACCTGGGATAATTCAAATAACTGACATTTGATCATTTTTCTGTCTTGTAGCAATGTTGATAAAGTTCGTGAGTTTATAAAGAATGTTTATGTCCAAAAAAAGTATACTCTGGAAAAGCCATCTGATAGGCCTCCTAAAGATCCACAGGTAATATTTGTTGACTTGAAAATTATTCTTAAGAATTTTGAAGGAAGGCTTGTTTGCGAGGCTGCTAATTTTATTTTGCTCACAGTAAATTTCACTGACATTGAATGTAAACTCATGATGATAAGACCCGTCTTTTCCAGAGTTTAAGAAACCATGAAGATGACACAAGGCGTGCAAGTTCGTATCATTCGTATTCCCAAAGTCCACCATATGATTTTCAATATGAAGAACGGCGTTATGGGAAACATGCACCTGCTCTCACTAGAAAGCCCGGGTCAGATCGAGGCCTTTATGAGGGAAAACTCTCTGGTTTCCTTAGTCCTAGTCGTTTTAGCGATCACACAAGTGACGATAGGTTTGCAAATGAAGGTTCTAATCCCAGAGTTTCTGACTATTCTATTTCTAGTGGAGGTGATCCATTCAGATCTGATGCATTATTACCGAGATCTCAGCGAGAAATTGAGAGTCCAAGTGGTGAAATCTCAAGAGAAATCCCAAAGCATCATGCAGCTATACCTAATTCAGATGCTAGTAACAGAAATGCTGGAGGAATATCATTGCATCCACAGGTTGTCTTTCTACAATACAGTGTGATAACTGTAAATTAGAAGTATTGTATGTCTTGCTGCGTTGCTGTATTGTTGATTTTGGGATGTACTTTTACAAATACATGTCTGTTATCCCATAAAAGGCACAAAAGCTCAATATTTGTTTACACGAGGTGTGGAACACTTGCAACTTGCCAATGTTTTATACTATCAGATAATGGTATGTATCTGATATTTGAAGAATTTGACCATTCAAACTTTATTGATGTAAATTGTAACATATCATGCCAGTGTCTTCCCTCACAATCTCCACCTCACTTGATTTTCCCTCTTTCCTTGTCACCAAAGAGAAAACAATGACAATGTTTGGGAATCGAAACAATACTCACCAATTTTATCCGCCTTGTTTTTTCATCTGGAGACGATTATATTCAGAAACCATTAACAAGTAGAAGTTATATTTATAGGTTTCGTTTCCCCTAATTCTTGTATTTTTTATCATAAATTGGACATCCTTCATGATCAGCTCGGACGAACTCCCTTTTTTCATTTTATTGTCACCAAGCGATGTTGGAATAAGACTTTCTCTATTCCATCTATCTCTTGAAGTGTGACATACTTTTAGGCTGACTAGTTACTCTATTTTAATTGTCATTACTATATTACTTTATGGCCACGGTTTTGTTTTGCATTCTGAGGTAGCCACTGCCTTGCACTGCCTGATTGGACAATATTTTTTTATACAGAGGACAGTATCTTTGGGAAGCGTTGGATCATATGATATCAATTCCATGTCTTACAAATCAGGCAATTCCACAGGATCGCTGGAAGTTGCTTTCGAATCCGAAAAAGTTGAAATATTCCAAGATAATAATTCAATCTCCCCTCATCCATTGCAATCTTCCGTGTCTGGAAACTTCAACAATGTGGACCTGTTCGGTGCTCCCTTTGCACCGCAGATTGTTGCTTCTCCAAACCCAACTGTTAGTAACTCTCAAAAGCAAGAGTCGACATCAGCTAAATTTACAGATTTCTTTCAACGTTTTCCTGCTTCAGTTCCAATTGTGGATGAGCCGAAACCATCACAAGCCCTTCAACCATCAGCAGGAAACTTGTTTGCTGTGCCACCTGAGCAACAATCAGCTCCATCTTTCAATTCAAAGACTTCTGATGTGGTAATGCCAAATAATGCAGGATGGGCGACATTTGATAGACCTCAGAACATACTGCCTATGAGTACAGGAAATTCTACTGCTGCTGCATTGCCACCTTCTGATGGAACACTTCGAGAAAGCCTCAACCCTTTTTCACTTGTTCAGAATTCTTCCGTTCAAGAATTTGTCAGTCATGAACCTTCGGTAGTGGGACCTACTTTTTGGTCAGAAGGTGCTGAAGGAAACCCAAATATAACACATGTAAGCACTGTCCTATTTTGTCTAGCATTGAGGACTTTATGTAAGTTGTGGCAAGGTTAATGTCATATATGAAACTACCTTGGGCTGATTATAATTTTAAAAATTTACCTGGGCTGAATCTCGCTACATTGCAGCTATGGAATGCATTTGAAGATCCTGCCAAACTTCTGCCATTCCACAGCATGGCAAAAAGTGGCGAATATGATGCAGGCCATCATGCTCTGGACATCGATAAACCCCTTGGCTTTGGTGTATATGAGGTTGTTAATACCCCTTGTGAATCTGACGGTTGTGTATTTTGAACTTACTTGAAGATTTCTATAATTGCAGGCTTTGAATAATAATGGTGGAAATGTTGGGACTTCTGATGGCAGCGAACCTCCATCCTCTAGCTTATCATTGCACTTTAATAATATGGTATTGCATGATTCCTGCATGGCTCCTGCAGTGGTTTTGCTCCTTTCACTTTGCTTGAGCTTAATGATGTTTCATAACCATTCTTGATCCTCATTTATATATTGAATTCTCGTGAGATAATTTATTTTGTTGTTAGGCTGGAGTGCATCCACTTGCAACTGATACGAAGCCTACCAATCCATTTGATCTTCCATATGATTCTGAAATCGAATCTGGCAGTACGGTATGTCTGGCTATGTCATGCTCTATAGATTTGATTCAGTAGGTTGGGTCACTATGGATGCCTCGGTTGTTTGATTTATGATTGTGGTCTTTTCACACAATTATACTCGATGTCATTCCAAACAGAAACAAGAGATAATTATGTCTGTTATTTTCTAATAAAATATTTATGTGATGCATTAAATTGGAAGTGCATGGAAAGCCCTGAATGTTTGCAAATTGAGCTTCTGTTGTGTTTATATGTACCCATGATATATTGGTAATATAGCATTATCTACTTGATTTCTAGATATGTTTCTTTGGTGTGATTTTTTTCCCTAATTGGCTACATGATATATTGGTAATATAGCATTATTTACTTGATTTCTAGATATTTTTCTTTGGTGTGATTTTTTTCCCTAATTGGCTACATTGGATGGGTGGGTTTTGTAGCTCATAACATCCTTATTCTTTTTGCATTTTTTCCTATCTAGTTGGAAGCATCCCTAAGAAATCTGTATACCTAACTTGGTGTTCGAAGTGACTTGTTTTACTGAGTTAAATAACTAGTAGCTATGTATTTCATTGCCTTTGAGACTAGGGGTGTATATTAATTGAATCGGGCCGAATGCAAATAAAAATTTAAAGCTTGAATTCAGTTCGAGTTCGAGCTTGGTTCAAAATATCTTAGCAAATCATTTGAACTATTATTTGAAAATAATGTCTCGAAAGACTCGAAATATATTTTTTTATTATATTATTGGATTATTTTAATAAAAATTTTAAGATAGCCGACAACTTGCGAACTATTGAATAAAATAATTTAAGTTTGAATTCAGCTTGAAAAAAATTCGAACATGTTCGAGTTCGACTCGAATTTCATCATTTTGAATACAAATTGAAATTTTTTCAAGTCAGCTCAAAGAACTCGCGAGCCAATTTGATTTGTTTTACAAGCCTACAAGATATCAATCCGTTATTTCAGGCTTGCGAATAGTCGTTATAAAATAATTTGAGCTTGAATTCAGCTCGAAAAAAGTTGAACATGCTCGAGTTAAGCTCGAATTTGATAATTTCGAATGCGAATTAAATATTTTTCGAGTCAGTTCAAAAACTCGTAAGCCAATTCGATTTGTTTTGTTTTGCATGCCGACGAGATTTTTAATTCTCTAATGAAATTAGTCCATCATTACAGTCTTGCAGATTCAGTTGTGTTTTTGATCAGTTTGTCATTTTTACATTTGTTAATGTATTGTCGTAGTAAAACAATAACAAGAATTGCAAGTAAAATTGTCACGAACTCGAAGAAATGAAACATTTCCTTTTTTTTTTTTGTCATTTCTGCCTAATCTTCTGATGCCTTCATATATTTTTTCTTGCCAAATATTTGGGCTGGGTGTATTCCAGTTACATGATGTTGTATACTTGGTTGCAGTTTTGGGGGATGGGCTGTTTGCAGGCTGCATTGCCAAATGACCCAATGCCAATCTCCTATGTTGGTGGTGTGAGTCCGTCCTGGCTTCCCCAAAATTCAGGTGCATCCTATGTACTTGGCGGAGTTACATTTGATTCGCCAAGTGGTAATACATTTTTGTTTGATTGTTATCTATTTCATTGTCCTGGTATATCTCACCTAACTATGTTTTGTTCCACTTCTTGCAGGGTCTTTGGGATTTATGGCAGGTCAAACGCCAAGCACTCAAATACCGTAAGTTTTATTTACTTCTTTCCTTTGCTTTATTTTTCACGACTAATTTCTTTTTGGTGTGTAATGTTCAGTTTTATATTCTGGTTGTGGTAGGTTGTATACAAATTTGTCAGGATGCATTATAATGTCTCAATAGCTGTAATTATATTTAAATCTTAAATCTTAGTCTGCTAAATTTTTACCTATCCAGAATAATCGAATCCAATATCTTGTTTGAGGAGAACCAAGCATCTGGCCCCACTCCTATCTACAGGCGTCAGTAGTACTAATTAATATTTAGTAAGAAAACAAGATTGTGTTGGGTGATTTAATCTGTAAAAGTTGTGAAGTTAGGCAACAGATGTGCATTTGTCACCTGTCCGCTTTTGTTTCCGCACTTAACTCAGGATAATGATGGCTGGGCTTTCTTTTGTTATTTCCTTTGTTTACTTTGTCAGCTTTATTTGATTAACGAATAACTCGGTGTTTCTTTTTTGATTGGTAACTCATATGTTTCTTATAAACATATGGTATTGATGAGATTATAAAAGAAATTTTTAAGTGGTGACGAAGTGAAGTTTACTTATCTGAATCAAAAATGTGAAATGAGCTAGAAATCAGTCGACTTTATGAATGTGGTACCCAGTGTTATGGAGTGTGGAGTGAATGTTGTGCCAGTTTATACCTCAAAGTCATTTGTGATTTTGATTGCTATTCTTGTAGGACTGTCCCTGCTCAAGGCCCTGTAGCATCTATCGGAGGCAATCCTTTTGCTTAGCACACAAACTTCGTATTTCAGTTGATATAGCTCTATCGTATCTTTTCTAGCCATTAGGCCATTTGTTCTTTCCCGTAGATTGCCAAACTTCTGTTGTTCTCTATTTTTATTTTTGTATTCGTTGATAAATAACATAAAGCTAAGCAATGCTGTGCCTCGTTTTTTCCTGTGCGATAGACATCTGTGCTGGCCTTAGGAATCTTACTATAAATGGAGATGACGCTGAAAGAGGGTTTGGGTTTTATATTATTTGTGTCCAAACTAGTTTATCATGTACTTTCGTGTGGTGGATGATAATGAATACATGTATTTGTGGTTTGGCGTCTCGTTCTTAATTTACAAAATATTTATCATCAAATTGTTCCATTTTGATGTTGTTTTTGAAACTAAAATCTTGATTCTGTTTAGCATTTAAGTTCATTACATAGAACTTTTGTATGATGTCTATGAATCAATGTTTCTCCTGTCATCCAGACTTATGGAATGAGAGGCGACTATTAATCACAAGTAGGAAAAACAGTGAGATCACTGACCATACTACCATAAAAACTACTGTTACTATTGAATCAACAGAACATGAAGTAGATTGCCACTAAGTCTGAAGTACATGTAACCTTGTGGTAAATTTATTTAGAGAATCCTATGGCAACATATGGTTCTACAATTTATGTTTTTGGGTACCAGTGGTAATTTGATGATAAAGTCCAGTTATATGGTGAATTAACAAGCTTACAATTGGTTGAATGGTATTTTGGTAGCAAAATTACTAAATCCAACTCTTTCGCTTCATTTAAATTAAATGATATTTGGCAAAAAAAAAAAAAAAACACTTTGAGCAATAAGTAACCTCAAAAGCTCAAATTATGTTTGATTGCTTTTCTTCTCGAAGTCCCTTTGAAACGAGTAAAGTGGTTTCAATTTAGTATGAATCTTAAGAATATCTTTTATGACTACTGGCTGAAACAATGCAGCAACAAAAACGCAGTCTTCCCATTCGTCAAGATTGAGGTCAAAGATTGTAAATGGAGATATAACATTATGATTTGATTTAAAAAATGATATTTATAGTTAAAAATGATATTTTGAAAATAAAAAATCATATTTATCATGATTCTAATACTTTTCATTCAAATCTACATGTATTACACTATTTTTTCATAACATAACTAACAAAAAAATTATACTTTTGTAAAGAAAAATATCACTTTAGACATAAAAATAATATCTTTCTAGGTGTCAGATCTGAGATCTGTTTCACAAAGTTGACATGTGAGACAGTCTCACATGAATTTTTATGTTTTTCTATTCAATTTAGAAAAATGAATTTCATATAGTATCACTCTAATTAACTATCATATATTTCTGAACTTTATTCTTTTATCAATTTTATTTGTAGGAGATGATTACATCCATAGTATCATGAATTCTAACAATAATATATGCATATTTGATTGTAAATAATTTATATTTAATGTCGATTACTTATCGGGCATCAATATATGATATAATATCATTAAATCTTGGCAATCAATTGTTAAAATTCATGAATAAACACCATTTAATCGCACGTAACAAAAAATAGTTAAAATTGGTTTAAAAAAATATCGATCACATGTGTTTCGAATAAGTTGCTCACGCTTCTATAAGGAATATTGCCAAATTACTTTCTTAGATGTTGTAATTGTTAGAGTAAGCATCCAACGAGCTAGTTTGTGACTTGAGATTTATTGAATTTTATGTAAAATAATCTTTATTTTAATATTATTTTACGGTTTTATCAAGTTATGACATTTACTTTATTTGTATACTAATGCAAGCAGCATATATAAATTCTTGAATATATTATACGTATCATGAGGTTTGTTTCTCAACGTAAGATCATGAAACTCATTATGAAGTGTACCATATATTCTAATTAATAGTTCCTAATCGATTCAACCTCCTAAAATAAGGATAAAGTTCCATTGAGCTTGAGACTAACATATGTGTTGTAAACTTCATGTTTCATTGGTAAATGTATGAAGATATCTATTCATACAGATGAGTGATCAATTGATGATGTACTAAACAACCCTCTATAGGACTGTCCAAGTGGTTAACAATTATCGAGTAGAATAATTCGCGGTTATGGTTGTACATCGTTAATCATTTGACTTGAGACAATGTGAAGGTTCTACGTACTAATATGCACTTTGATCCGTTTACCGACTCCATCGAGGTTCATTAGACGACGAGATTGAGTATAGTTTCGAAATACGTAGGAGTCAATGCATTGTAGTCTGGGATTCACCGTTCGCCTACGGGTCAAGATATCATATGTGATCTAATGAATTAATAATATAATGAATCTCTTGCCTGAATAAAACATGTATATTTTTTAAATGTGTTTCCTTAGTTGTACATACCATGTAACTGTTATTACTCAAATATATATTACATCGTTATCGAATTCATTTGCAATTTTCGATATACCAATGACTACATATTCGATCGGAATATATGAGTCGAAAGGACCGTACTGAACGCTAACCTTAACTTATCAATAGTTGATTTTAGATGTTATTTTCAAGAAAAAATACATACATAAGAAATTTTAAATAATGAAATTACAATATCTGATTCAAGTAGGATTCTTGATTGGATCTTGAAGTAAAACTTATAAATATTTCATTAAAAGTTATATAAAATAATGTAACTTTTATGCATAATTTTTTATCCTTCCTCGTCTTCTTCTCGAAAAATCAGCCACCCCTATATTTTGGAGAAAATATTATCGGTCACTTCCTTCCACCGCCGACACTGGGCCGGATTTCTGAAATTCCGGTGATCTAATCTCAACACAAATTCGTGTAGGGAAATAAAAGAATGACTATGTCAGCTTAAAATCCGGAATAGTTTGATGCAAATGTAAATATTCTAAACGTCTTATGAATGTTTTTAAATCATACGATGCTCAAGAACGTTTTGAACGACAAAAAAAAAATTTAAAATTTCTGCTATATCATGAGTGCTATAAAACGATACAACAATATTAATTCATATATCAAAATTACAATATAATATCTAACTATTTTTTATAATTATATTTTTATCTTATTTTTTAATTCATATTCATATAATAAAATTGCAGTTTATTTCATAACTATATTTTATAATTTAAATTTTGATATTCATTTAAATAAATATAAACTAAATAAATTATAAAAAATATTATGCGTTCGATATACTAGTAACTAATAAAGTATTGTTGCCCGATGTGGAAGTAAATTTTTAAAGAAAATGATAATAAGATAATTATATCATTTTTTATTTTTAAAGACAAAATTGTTTAAAAAGAAACAAAAACAAACATAATCCAAGTTTTCCGCTTTTCTAACATTTTCAAACAAAAATGCATATGCAATTAATAAGACAACATTCTGCGAAACTATTGCAAGATATGCTAAAATGGTGACTCTAGATGAGTTGTTATAATGTTCGTATGCACGGAAAAAGACAGTGGCAAATCAAAGATGTCCTATTAGAAGTATAAAGACCAAAAAACAAGAACACGGCTTACTAAACAACAAGGATATCGACGGGAGAGTTGTGTAGGGGTTGTTCAGAAACAAACTAATCTCCTTACCAACACCAAGTAATAGTATCGCATGAGCAGATTTCGGTATCATTTGCAGACTTGGATATTTACATGAAGACAGAGTAGTACTCGACTTTCAGGATCTACTTGAGTTTCAATGTATCAAAGAGATGCATTTGGTTATCAAGCCATGAAGTCATCTTGGTGTAAGTAAGGATCATAGTTTCCTGGAAATTCCAATTTTCCTATCAAGCTGTCCATTCCTGTGTAAAGCAATTTCATGAAAATAAAATAAGTGTTAGAACGTATTATATGCCAAATAAGAGTAGCTATGGTCTAAGGAATATATGATCAAAACATATCCAATACACGAGCAAGATTTATAACAAATTCGTGTTTTGTTTTATTTTCAAATGCCCTTGATCTGAAAGGCGGTGCTTGACCAAAATCTCCTCTCAGTTGGAGGAAATTACTTTGATTTTTTTTTTTACCTAAAACATAGGATGGTTAAAGCCACCTAAAGATCCAACATTAAAAGAGCAGATCGTGATAAATATTTACTTGTCAGATATGACATTAAAAAAAATAGGAAACTATTTCTTCCATTGTCGAAAGTTGCATGCCAAGGAGGAAGCAGGAACTGCAATGTAGAAAATAAGTACATGAATTCAGTAACATACTTCCATAAAAGGATGTTTGCCCAAAACTACCACCAAGAGTGGCGCTGCCTTCAGGAGGCAGCATGGATTCAGATTTACTGACATGTGCATCCACATGATGAATTGCAGTAGTACCCTGAGAACTTTGAAAACTTAGATCCTCAGACTTTGAAGTTAAGATGTGTGGAGGCTGGGATTCCTCGGGCTTCTTCGTCTTCAAATCGGGTGACTCAACCTCTGTCTCAACTTCCGAGTCAACATTGTTTGCTGTCGGTGCAGCATGTTGCTTCCTTTTTGACCGAGCACGTCTATTTTGAAACCAATTATAGACATTTGTTTCAGAAATCTGCCCGTGTTGTGACAACTCTGTGGTTATTTCTTTGATCTTCTGCTTGCTTGGAGTACCATTCCCTTGATCGAATAAGTGCTCCAGATGCTGAAGCTGCGTAGGTGTCGGGGTCCAACGCTGTCTGCCAGTAATTTTATGGGTTCCAGATGTTATCAAGGGGTCACAGTATGGGTTTCCAAACCTCACTCCTGATGCAGTAACGCAAAATTTGTCAACAATAATGGTCTAATGATACAACTCAAACACAATTATAAAAGAAACTGTAATTTATTAACCAAAATATAATAATTACCTAAGATAATGACCAATCCTCACACAGAGTACGGCCCCTAAGAGCAGAAAATATTCTCCCAGAATGTTTTTCTCTCCCTAGCAACTACCAGCGACGTTACTCCCAAAACAAAAACTACCCCCAAAATAACTAATACCCCTCTTTTATTATTTTTTTTATATAACTACCCTGGTACCCTATTTGTGCCCACCCCACTACACCCTTAACCCAAACCCGTAACATCTAATGTCAGATCAACAAGCAAGCGGATATGCATTTCATCGCTTATTCAGTGTAAACCATTTGGAACAAAAGAAGACTATGAAGCAACATAGTCCTGGGCAGTAGATATGACACAAACTCAACATTCTATGGTGGTCGTTTCATGGTATCACAGCCAAATTTTAATGGAAAACAATACTTCCACTCATTACTCTTTATAGCCAGCAGAGTCAGGAATTCATCTTTGGAGGAGAAGAGTAAAACATCAAAGATTTATCAAATAAAGAGTGAAATAACATCTAAAGTCAATATTTACACAAAATATCTATAATCTATCATAGGTAAATTTAAGACCGTGAATGGTGACCCCGCCTGCTGGCTATCATTGGCGCCACCAATTAGCCACTCTCTACTCCAACGATAGGAGTCAAATAAAAGTTTCACCTAACATTAGTAGAGCCTAAAAATATATCCAAATTTTACCATATACCAATTATCAATCTAAAGATAAATACCACCCACACATAGTGAAGAATTTGCATTCAACTAAGCAACTATTATCCCTCAAGTTTGTAGTTATCCAACAAGTACAAAAATATGTAGAGAAAGCATCAATAAAATATAAAAAACTATCCAGAAAAAAGAGTGAAAAAAGGAACATCAACATTAAAATTCCAGAAGATCAAAACTATCAGGAACAAGTAAAGCACGAAATCAGCAGCACAAGCATTATTTACCAGCAATTTCAACAGAAAACCGTGAAGAACTCATCGGTTGATTCAACAAATTGACATATTAATCCAAACTAAGTATAATTTACATTCAAATGATAAACTTAAGAATTAAACAAGAGATGGAACTGCACAAAAAAGAAGAAGCAAGGGCGTTCAGTGTACACGATTTGATACCAGCGAGATCGTTTTGGGAAGTGAGGGATTCGTGCAATTCAACGAGCTGTTCGCAAATCGTGGCGTAAACCGCTATCTGCTTGCGGAGGTCTTCCATTTGCTCGTCGGTCATCACCTTCACAAACATCCCCCCGCCTCCGCCGTTGAAATCCTCCCCCTGCAGCGGCGGTTTTTCCCACTCCATTGTTCAAATAGTGTGAATTCGGTGAAGAAAAAGAGCGGAGAAGTGAAACAGAAAAGGTAACGAGAAAGTCAAGCAAAATGGTCGAAAATTACACGACACGTGTGTAATTCACATAATAATCCAAAAATTAATATTTGACTTAAATAATCTCCGACTATATTATAAAATAATCCAAATTATAATATACTAATACAAGGACAATGATTGCCCGCAATTAACGCCGATATTCTCTCTTTTTTTTTTTTGGCGTCGGAAAATAATATATAAATATTATAAATTTATATATTTGGTAATAAATATTGAAATTGACAGAGAAAAAATGATAAAATTCATGGATATTTTTGTAGTCTAGGAAATTTAACTAGTTCACAAAAATAAACCCACGTGGATAAAAATATATTTTAGGAATGAATGATTGTCGTTATTAGTTTAAATTAAATCTAAAACTTAGTTAACAAATAATGAATTGTACTACTGTGTATTATTTTGAAGCCAAAAACTTGTGAGAGACGGTCTCACGGATCATATTTTGTGAGACGAATCTTTTATTTGGGTAATCCATGAAAAATTATTACTTTTTATGCTAAGAGTATTACTTTTTATTGTGAATATAGGTAAGATTAATCCGTCTCACAGATAAAGATTCGTGAGACCGTCTCACAAGAGACTTATTCCTTAACTTATGGATAACTAAGCTCTCATGTCGTCCCATAAGATTTCGTTCGCCACAGCCGACCTCGTCTATCAAATTGGCTTACATCTTGATGCCCGAATTCATGAAATAATATCTTCAAGATACACTTTAATCTTATTAGATATTTTAACAATTATAATTTTTAACAATATTCTTCATTAATATAGGCAAATCTTAGATCTCAGATATTGAACCATAGTTATTTATTTAATTATCAAAGTAAAATTAACATTGTGCTGCTTTCGAGAAAATTGATATAAAATTTAAATTGTCTCACTTCAAAAGCATCAATTAAAAGTTATGTTCTTCAAGAACACATGTGTAAAGTTAAAAGTTGTGCTCTTCAAAATCATCATAACAAAAAGTTGTGTTTTTCAGAAGCATTAACTTAAAATTAAAATTATACTCTTCGGAAGCAAAATAATGATAAGTTGTGCTCTTCGAGAGCTTCAACGAAAAAAAAATATATAAATAAAAATATTATAAATTCATAGTTACTTTTTAAATAAAATA
Organism: Primulina huaijiensis; assembly: GCF_012295235.1. Taxonomy (NCBI): domain Eukaryota; kingdom Viridiplantae; phylum Streptophyta; class Magnoliopsida; order Lamiales; family Gesneriaceae; genus Primulina; species Primulina huaijiensis. The sequence continues at coordinate 3,082,971 of NC_133310.1, read as the reverse complement.
ATTATTGAGTTGATAACGATTATGAAAAATAATGAAGAGATAAATAAGAGAATGAGTTGAATTGTTTTATATAGTGTTTCAAAACCAGACCGAATAGGTAAGTTCCATAAGAAACCATCACGGCTTCGATCCGAACATCGCCTAAAAATCATTTGAGTTGTTAAACCGACCACAACAAGTCAAGAACCTGTCAGATTAATATTTAACTGGAAAATCGGTTCAACCTATTTTTGATTTTTTTTAAAAAAATAATTTTATTATTTTTAAAATCTTAAATTTAATATTTTGTTACATATATACTTGATTATTTGGATTTTGTACTTCCTTAAAAATATTATTTTAGTAGAATTAGAGTTTATTAATATTTATTGTTTTTGTTTATAAAATATATATAAGTATAATTATTATTTTGATTATATGTATATAATTATTTAGTTTCTAAAATTTTATAAATATTTATTTTTTGTGTATTTATATATATTTTAAATTTTAAAATATTTTATTCATTATATTATATTAATATTTATATAGTAAAATAGTATTTAAGTCTGACCGTCCTATTAAACATGTCTAGTAGGTTGGACTTTTTTAAGGTAGTCCAGTTCGATCATTGATCCGATTATGAAAATATTAATTTTATTCATGAGACCACAACGTATGTATACATAATTCAAATAGTAGATAATGTGATTTTCTTCCCTCGATGATCATCTATAACAATTATATTCATTTTCTAATTATGTGTATTTTTTTTTCATTCGAACAACCAAATCTAAATATTTGCATGTGTGTTCGTGTCAAGTTGTATCCTAATTTTTTTTTTTAAAATTTCATGTATTCATGAAAAAAGGATATAGAATTGTATTAAAAAAAATATTATTTTGTTTGGTTTATCTCAATAATAATTAATATATGCTGTTAATTTTTTTTTACAGAATTAAAAGATTTTATGGTTCCCATTTTTATTAGGATGTTAAATTTTCATCGTGCAAAAGTTCAATTACATAATTACTTTTTTGTTCATCTACAGTAATAGCATCTTAAATTAAATATACAACTTTTTTAATAATATAATATAATAAATTCTATATATATATAAGAAGATATTATACATCTCTACTTAAAATTATATTAATTCTCGTCATAACTCTATTATTTACTTAGGATTTAAATTAAAACACAATATCAAATATTGTTGCCTAAATTAAATTTGTCCCAAAAAGTAAATGAAATAAATTTAAAATCATATATTTAAAATCCATAATTCTAATTCATTGATCCAAACATAACATAAGGTTTTGGCAGTGGCTCTGCTGTAACAAATGGAATTGGCACAATTATAAAACCTGATTTATACTTCAAACATGCATTTTACACACTACACTTTTCCTGTTCATGACAACAAGATTTTGACACAAAAGTGGGAATAAATGAAGTTATCTAAAAGAGGACAAACACGCAGACAAAAAACCATTGAAAAACTACCAATCTACACTGCCTCTGCTATCTATATATCCCTCGACATGAACACACAATTTCATACTCGGTACTTGCACACAATTTCCCCTTGTTATTGGGCACAAGTTCTTGCAAAAATCCCTTAACAAAGCAAGATTTCTTCATCATGTTCCACCATTATTCAATCATATCTCCTAACAATCCAACCTGTAAGACATGAAGATAACTAGGGAACCACTACTAATTCAAATTTTTTCAGGAAGTCGTCGTTCGATATCCTCAACCATTTCTTCGATCAGTTCTTTCATGATCTGAGATTCAATCTCTAGACCGATAGAGTTTATATCATCGTCAATCAAATGGGATAATGTACTCAACTTCCAATCCCGGGTTAGCAGACTATCAAGAGCATAATATGATTTATCGGATGGCGAATTCACATACAGCCGTATAAATTCCCATACGTGAAACAGAAGCTTCTTTCCTAATGGAGTCTTATATGCATAACCAAAAGTCTTTGCCATATATCTCGACTGGTTTGTGGATGGCCTAAGTATGTTTGGAAGTACTTCATTTAACAAGTCAAAAATCATCTTGTGATTTAGTTTTTGATATTTTGAACAAATTTCATCAACCTTAGTTGTTGTTCTGTAAGAATCTTCCACTTCTTCAAAGACATGGTTGCTAATAGGCTTACCCATTGTGTTCCAATTCGATAAAGAACGGTTACACGAACCGTCATACAAACCTGCCGCAATGAGCAAATATTTGATATAGGCTTCATCTTGATTCTCTACGTCCGCTTCTACTTCACTTGGCCGCTGTTCATTTATATCCTCCTCTGGATCAGCACATTCAAGTTGGTTCAGTTTCTTCCGCAACTCTGCATTATCCGAAACCAAAAAGGAAAAAAAACCAGCTGAAGCGATTTGTAAAATATAACAGAAAACTCGGTTTAATATCCATAAACCGACCATTCAAATTTGAGTTTATTTCTCTGAACACAAAAGGCATATCACCGTCCTCCAGTTGATGTACATCTGAGGATGATGATGGGCTTGAGTTATCCATTGGCCTCCAGAACTCATCGTGACTACAGCTGCACACAGATGCAGGGCTTGGTGGCACTTCAGTTGAATTCTCCTACATCAAAATTACAGAAGAGCCAAGTTAACTCAGATATGCAAATTCATCAAAATTCTTAGAAATGAATAAAGTTGAGATTTAAGAAGACACCACTCACATTTGTCTCAAAGTAACCCATCAACACAGTTGGTCCGCTCGTGATATCTCTGAAGAGGTCGTTTTTAATTTGATGTGGTTCCACTGTTGACTTAACTCTCCTGTGAAGAAACAGTTTCCCTGTAAGTGTCGAAACCTTTTCCCTGATGCTGAACGTTTCCTTATTCTGTTTCTTGGCTTTTGTTGAGACTTTATCAATAATTTCAAGCTTTCTTCTTATTTGGGCTCCAGTTAAGACATGGTGATCCTCAAGAAGGAGTTTTCCGAATGGCGATCCACATACTGGGGCAGACAAAGTCCGCATCAGGCTTTGAGGAGACTGTTCTTTTGGGTACATTTTACTACCCTCAAGCTCCCGTCTGAAAGGCCTATTTGGCTTTTCTAGTTCATTAGTAAACTTGTTGGGGTATCTTGAGAATCCAGTTCTGCCCTTATTATTATTTGATGTCAACAATTTTGATCTATAGCGGTCAGCGATTGGAATTTCTTGATTTGTTTCTCCTTTCAGAAAATTTCTCAACCTCTTTGCCAAGAATCTCCTCGTATCTCTATTAATGAACTCAGGAGAACCGGTTCCATTAAACCAAATTTCTTTTCCATGTGATTTTGTAGACTCTGACCTTATCAAATCCATCCCCAAAACATTCACCGCACTTTCCCTTACTTCTTGAGCTAAATTCTGAGCAATTTGTCTTGATTCAGAAGGTTTTTCCCAATAAGGAGTCTCGATTCCACCTCCTCTAGCGGTGGAGCTCCTTTCAGAGCTTTTACCGTGCAACTCGATATTCAGCCTTTCCTTCACCTCTTCAAGAAAATCTTCTTCACTACCTCTATACTGACTAGTGCAGGGAGTACTATTCCATGAATCTTCATTTAGACCCATCGGGGCAGGGCCAGGTCTCCGAGTAACAATCTCGGCAGACGCCGAAGCCATATCAAGTAACCTATTAGAATTCATCGGTTGATAATAACTATAGTGCGTTCTTGTCGTAGCATTTGAACGTAGAGAATTCTTCTCATCAGATGAGTAATATTTGTTTTTCTTTTTGCAGCTCTGTAAAGCAGGTGTTTCATTTGGACCTGCTAGAACCGCAAAATTCTTAGGTTTATTCATCCTCTCACAAGTCGAGGTTCTCTTAGAATTAGCATAGAAAATAATCCTCTCTCTGTTAAGGTCAGCTTGTGCTATCAACTGGTTTGGATTGCTGCTAAATTCTACATTCTTTGAACATTGCTTAAATCTTGTTGCTTGCCATGCTTCAAATTCTTTCTTAAACTTCTGCAGTTCTTCCTCTTGAGGATGCTCCCGGGTCTTACACTTGTTCACCTGCACCCGACTGCTGCACATATCAGAATAGCTGTCTCTATAGTGGCCACCAGAACCAGACACCAGCTGTTGAGAGATATTTGATCTCTTTTCTGGCCATTCCTTGTCTAACAACTCGCTGGTCGGGGATTTATTTTTTATTGCACCCAGTTGTGCCTCTGATTTAGAATCGAAAGGCAACATCTCGACTCCCATTAGACGAGCCACGACACTGGGTAAATTTTGGTTGGTGCTTGTCCTTCTAGAAATCTCTTCACTCATCAATGTCTTTATAGGAAAACAGTTCTTGCTAGATGATTCCTTTGTCATGCGACAAGAATACTGAACACATGCGGCAAACATAAATGCGGCAAACACTAAATGGTATCACAGTAAACACAGGAATAAGCAGCATCTTTTTGGTATTAGAAAAATTGTTTGTGCTAAGCTTTAGCAGCGGGAACAGGAATGGAACATCCGGAGAAAATAAAATGTCAATGCTCATCAAAGAGAGACGAAACCATTGCCAAAAAAGTTGACAATCATTATTATCAAGTAAAAGACTATTTAAGCAACACACACACACACACACACACTCTCGCACAAAGAACTACACAAAAGATGATAAAAGTCTAAACAAGGCAATGCTTGCTCACCGGTAAATCATCTCTCAAAGCACGTAAGCCATTGAATGTCTCCGATGGAAGTTCCAAACTGTTCCTAGGCGCCTTCAAGCCTGAAAAATGCGAACAAAGATATGAACTTTTCAGACTTAGCACATAAAAAGGATTCAATATCATATCACCACATCTACTTACTGAATGAAAAATGCATAAATAACCAACCCTTCAGGCAAGTTTTCTAACATTACTCAGTTTCAAATACATCGACTGCTAGATGCATATTCAGGCAAGGAAAAATTTCCAACAGGTGAAAGTTCATGGTCTGTCCTTAAAGACAACTTTATATTTGATTTTTTTTCCTTTCAAGGATAAGCTTACGAAAACCCAACCCTCAACTTCCTTAAGTGCGCTCCATTGGTAATTAAAGGGACAAGTTAGACGAAGTGAGTATGAGCAAATTAGTATCCTTAACTCATCATCCCAATTCGATCGATTGATCCTAAAATGCTACACATTCCATGCCCATTCGGGACTAGGTAGGCTAACGCATTATGATTTACCAAGTCTCTTGTTCTGTTTATCTTCTTTACATTCATTAAGAAAAGGGTGACACTCTCCATCAACTTGGCTCTTATCCAAAAGAACTTTTTCACCACGGCATTCACATTAACATCAAGAAGGGGGAGCAAGCTTCCCATGCAATATAACTATTCTCCAACTAATTACGTGACAAGCCCAAGTATTCATCGCCACATTATTTCGTCGGAGTTAACGATTTATGATTGTAAGACAATCCAATCCTGAAGAAATTGAGAAACAAGTGGCGTGAGATCAAAATGTAGAAAGGTTTTGAAATTTAACAAAATAAATATAGGGATCAATTCAAAAGGTTCCAACAACCAAAAATTACATGGCATCATTCCCTCACGGACTTGAACAAGAACTGATCATTTCAACAGTAATCTAAGTATTTATTATAGGGTAGATGAAAGATCACAAAGAAGTCCAAAGAATGAACATGTATACTTAAAAATATTTGACCATTCACATTGCTCTTTATTCAACCACCTCCAATCAAAAACATTTCAAGCAGATAACTGGTCGAGCTAAAATCCAAGCACCAAGAAACGTAGTAGGCAAACATTAAAACTGAAAAACAATTATAACTAGCGATCGATCCGAGCACCCCGAAGGTCCGAATGACATGATTAAAGAACCGAAACTTACTTATGAATAGAACTAACTAAACCATCGTAAATGCATTCAAGACTTTGCAATAGAAAGCTCTGATCGAGACCAATCAAACCTTGCAGAATCTATTAAGTTCCCATGATTCTGGACTTCCCAGAAAGAGCTCAAACATCTCAATATCAAGGGAAGAAAGAAGAGAAAAAGAATATTGCTTTACGCATGACAACACATTGCTGGAAATCGCAGCACCAATAAGCAACGCAGGAGTCACCTCTCTCTCGCTTTTGTTTCTTTCAATTTGTTATTATGAATGAATGAAGGAATGATGACGATCGTGACTCTAAGATGACTGCTGGGGTCACAACAGAGTGTAATATGGAGCAATGGACACACCTTCAACTAGCTTTCGCAAATTGAGACGCGGAAGAAGTACGAATCGGGATTGGCTCGGTGTAGGATGGGTAGATGTACCTGATTCCATCCACAGGATAAAGTCCAGGATCATTCGGAAGACAGCGCGGCCGCAGCCTTTTCACGCAATGAAAAGGCGATTTTGCCCTCTCTCCAACTAAGAAATTAGATATAGCGGGACTGATTCGAGTTTAATTTGTCCCTCAAAAGAAAAATTAGAACTCGAATCCGAATACGAATCCATCCCGTCTCGTTTTTGACTCGTCCCATCCAATCGTAAAACTCACGGATCCAAGTCGGATTTGACCCGTGAATCCGCTATAAATTTGTGTGGTCCATATATATTTTATCGTGATAAATATTTTTCATGCATTATATATGATTGAATATATTGTTATATCCAATCAATTAATTAAATAATTAAGTTGCATGATTGTAAAATATTATCATACAGATAGTATAGTTATATTTATGATGAAGAAGGGTAAATGTGTGCTAAAATCCTCTTGGTAATTCCTTCTTGATCAAGCAAAAATGTGGTTGAATTTGATTATATTTTATGTTAATTATACTCAATTAATATCTCTATCTCTATACCATATATTAAGCTCGAGGAGAGTTGGATACGTTCGCATGGCCAGCTTCTTTTTTGTTTGCTCTTCGACAACAAATTGTTTACGTAAATGTCATATTTGTAAAATTGATGGTACATTTATTACCATGGTACTAGTGTTTATTTATGTTTAATCTATACCGAATTAATATTGAGTTTTAATCGATTATCTGATTTTTTTAGGATAATTGATTATTTGATTTGATGAGTTATTCATTATTTTCTTGATCTTTAAATATTATTACAAGTGAAAGTCAAAATTTGTTCTCTAATTTCATAATTACACGTATGTACTACCAAGCTAGCTACCTGGTTGAATTTTCTAAAGCTACTGAACTATATTGGCTACCGGACAAACTTTTTGGACACTCTCTATTATCTTTTGGCTGCTATCGCAGTAAGCCGAGTTGTTTCAAGCCAGACTTGTATTGTGTTGATATCTCAGCTTTACTAGCTGATACAAGACAAGGAAAATAGTGCACACCGGTTGAGTTACTCATGACTACAATCGATGATGTTTCCAAATAAAGACAAAGTAATCTACAGTCTTTTGACTCTTCTCGAACATAATTCATTGACAGTTGAAAGCCGAAATTAGTCCATATTAAAGTACATTTATTGTTGCATTCTAATTTTAGAAATAAGACAAAAGAAAAATCTCTAAAATTAGGATTTCAGGTATTTAAGGAGGAAGACAATCATCGGACAAACAAGACTATTGGAACTTCGATAATTCATAATGAGCATTCATGTTCTACAACATTTATCAAATGAAGATATTTTGTTGCTCTTAAGTCTTCAAAGCACGCGCTGAACATATTCTATCTAGTGTTTAAAAAAAGGTAGACGGTAGATGAGCGGTAACTTTATCACCTAGTGCCTAAGAGCTTAAACGGCATCCTAGACGGTGTTTTTTAACCTAAATATCTAATTTTTCTTGTTCATTAATCTATTTATTAAATTTGGCGGCTGTCTAGGTGACTGATTTTTTAATAGCTCCCAGAGTAAGAGACATCTTCTTTCTAAAAATTTGCGCCGTGGACGATAATAAGTTTGATAGTTTTGTTAAGTATTGGAAATCACTTTCTAAACAGATTGATAATGTTGTTAAGCTTCTAAGAGTGTTAGCTGGTTACTGGTGTGAGTACACAAACCCATGAGCTCAAGGCGATTATAGTTAATCCCCTTGAGGCTAAAATCCAACTTGATTACATGTTGCACCGATCAAATTAGACCTGAACAGTTTTTTTCCCCAAAAATTCACACTGGATAATGATTATTTCATTTAGTTGCAAAAAATTAAATGTCTGATAAAGATATTTGTATGTGTATGAAGGAGTCGAGTGTTGCAAATATTGCAAGGTCCAAGGTCAGCGAAAATGTGAGGAAATTGCAGGTATGATATCCCTCTTAATGGTCTAGAAGTTTCTTGAGTAGCTATGAATCATTTGTCGAACCAAATTTGATAAAGCCAAGTTGTTTCTATAGACGTTGGCTTCCCAGATCACCAAGAAATCATTAAGTTTTCAGTCCGAATCATTTGTCTTACCTTCTTGAATAAAACTAAACCATGACTCAACTTGTTCTGGGCAGGGAATCAACATGGAAACTACAGAGATGCAGGATACTGCACAGAGGTGTTGCGGTTTGCTGAAAACGAGAAGAAGGGCAGCTCCTGATCCTCTCAAATCCTTTAAATTCACTAACTTCTGCGTTTTTTTTTTTTGGTAGTTTTAGTTGTAGAAACTTGTATCCGGTATTAGTATGCCTGTGCATGCCGCATGCATGTGCTTGCGTGGGTGTGCCTGTGCCTGTGCCTGTGCCTGTGCCTGTGCCTGTGTAAATATGTTGTCTCGTGCTATGGTTATGTGTATAGAAATTACATGTTCCGTAACTTCCAGAATTTGTGTCTGGCATGAATATGGAACGTTTGCGCCAAGCTTCAATGTTTCGGTTTTGTAATATTAGTCTGAATTGTCTTGAATTGAAAAAAAAAAGAAGAAGGAAATTACTACTGGATTTCAAGAATTTTTTTATATTATTGTATATTCTGAACACATTTTTAGTCTATTGGTTTGTTTAAAAGAAAGATAAAGATAGGACGAACTTGATACTAATATCTGTAATGTTGTGTACTTCGTTTAATTAATAAAGATGACATATAGATGTTCAAAAATACATATACACTCATATAATGAATTAATATACAACACTCGATATACCAATGATTAATAATTGGATTAGCATATATGTGATGAATGGACTTTATTATACGTTAAGTCGAAGTGTATATATAAGATGAGTTAATATAAATTATAACTGAGGAATTTAATACTCACTATTTTTTATTACTAATAAATTATTATTTTTAAATATTCAACCCAGCTTAATTTTTTTGAGTGAACTTAGTAATTAAATAGAATCATAACCCATCAGATATAATTGATTATAAAGAGGAATATATAATCAATTTTGACAATTAGTAAAATCTTTATATCGTCAGAAATCGAAGTAATCTGGCTTACACGACGACGTTTCGAGGTGGCGCTTGGCAACGGAAGGGCATTTCCGTAATTAGATATTGAGCACCAATTGCATTGTTTTTATCCGGTTTCCTCCTCTATTTCATAATTTTAAATTTTATAATTAATAAATTAAGTTAGGGTCTCCTCGTCTTCTCCTCGCATCAGTCTCCACTTCTGTTGCATTTGGGTCTCGGTAATCTGTTTACGGCGTCGTTTTCCGATTCTCCTTGGCTGCGCAGCCATGTACGGGCATAGAGGGTAAGTTAAACGAGCCTTGTTTGCTTTTATTGTCCTGGTTCCGGTTCATTTTGAGTTGATTAATGCTTATTTTGTTGTTTTTTGGAAGTCCGAATTTGATTATGTGGTATTTTGGTTTTTAAGCCTTTTTCGTGTGTTCGTTTTATACATGTTAATTCTACGGGGTATTGATTTCTTGAATATGGGAATTTTCAGGATTTTTCGTGTATTTTGTCTTGTTTGGTTTGCGAAAACACCTGGGCTTAAGCCTTGATCGATTCAGGGAGATGCTTTTGTAAATTGATTATTTAGTCTGTCGTAAAAATTAGGCATTTCAAGTACACGCAATTACTTGGTGTGAATCTGTTCCAAGGAAATTATGTTAGAAGTGGTCATGTTTCTCTGTGTTGTTCGTGGTACCTCAAGTAGGGTTGTCAGTTCTGTCATCACAATTTTGAATTGTGATAATCATAGCTTGTCCTCCATATTTACCTCGTATCTTTCTATATGAACTTTGTTTATTTTTAAAGAAATTTGAAATTGCCAGGTGTAACTTTTTTTTCTGATTAAATCATGGAATATTTATATTTTTCCTACTATTTGCCTTCCTTTTCGTTGTTCTCTGGGATTGAGTGAACTAATTAGGATATTTTGTGAGGGAAATGGAACAATTTTTGTTTATTACTGGGGTAACCTCATGGTGAAATTTATCCTTTTCTTATTGGATGAGACTGGTTGGTTGTTATTTTTCAAAAGCTTTGGCAGATAATCTCAATCCCCTTTGCATTGTAAGCTCATTATGTAGACTTTAAACTATATCAATATCCAGTAGATCTTGATTCAGCAACCGAACAATTATTTAAATTAGTGGCTCAATGTTGATACAAAATTAGGTCTGCTTATTGGTTAGGACTTCAGCTTGATTCAAAGTACTAAACAATATAGATAGCATGTCTGCCTTGGGACGTCCTGTATACTGGAAATGACAGTTATTCCAAGAAAACATATTTTGTGTATTTGGTCATTATTTCAATATTTATTTATTGGTAATAAGGGTTTCAACTATGACAAATGCATTTTGATGTATGCTGACATGCGTCATCCTTATCTGGATTTCTTAAAACCATTTCTTGAATAGCAATTCCCAGATTGACCTAGAGAAAATTGATGAGTGAAGCACCAAGTTATGCAGCTGTTACTCTTGATAAAGATGAGAAATCATCTATTTCTGGATGTTTTATGTTATATATATGTGTGTGTATATATATATTGTTTTGGCCTTTATTAAAATTATGTATGATTTAATATGTCATTGAGTTCATGAGATATGGTTAAAATGCTTAAGATATAATTAGTAAAACTAGATTATAGGAGAAAAAATGGGTTGGGATTGGCTTTATTAACAAGGTTGAGCGGGGGGATTTTCCCTTCCTTGGGCATGAATAATTGAAGGGCAATGTTTGGGAGCGGGGGGGTTTCAGACGGGTACGAGATCGGATCAAAGAGACCAAGAATGATGGAATCAAATCCCTACTTCGCAGTGAGAAGCAGTTCAAACAGCCATCAAAGATATGGCTTTGGCAGCAGATTCCAGCCGGCTCCCTTTCCAGTTGTTCGTTTAAGGGGTCTTCCCTTCAATTGCACGGATGTTGACATTTTCAAGTTCTTTGCTGGAATGGACATTGTGGACGTCTTCTTGGTGAATAAGGATGGGAGATTCTCTGGAGAATCGTTTGTCGTCTTTGCTGTGAATATGCAGGCTGAACTTGCTCTTCAGAGAGATCGACAGAACATGGGAAGGAGATATGTGGAAGTGTTTCGTTGCAAAAAGCAGGAATATTACAATGCCATAGCCGCTGAGGTGAGTGAAGGAGCTTATGACGGGGTTGATAATCGTGGATCCTCACCTCCAGTTCGACGTAAGAGATCTCCAGATAAAAATAACATGAAATACACAGAGATCTTGAAGATGCGTGGGCTCCCTTACTCCGTAAAAAAATCAGAAATCGTGATTTTTTTCGAAGAGTTCCTTGTCACCGAGGATAAGATTCAGATCGGATGCCGGTCTGATGGGAAAGCTACTGGAGAAGCTTATGTTGAGTTTGCTTCTGCTGAAGAGGCTAAGAAAGCCATGTCCAAGGACAAGATGCTGATCGGATCTCGGTATGTGGAACTCTTTCCTTCGACATCAGACGATGCTAGAAAATCTGCGTCAAGATCACGCTAGTGAGCAGAAGTGTGTTGTTCATACCGGTTCTTGAAAGAAGTTGGTTTGAAATGTTAAATCTTTCCCATGTGATGATACTATCTGGGTAAATATTATGTTATTTTAATTTGTTTATTTTTGTTTCCATGGCTGGAGGATTTGAGTTTGAGATATGAACTTTTACTTTGTCCTACTTTATGTTGTGAGATATATTACCCAAGTAAACGACGCATCATTAAATGCAAGTGCTATTTATTTACATGGATATTGAAAAAAACTACCAGTCTTCTCCCGCCAAACAATCATACTTTTGACCAAAATCTGTTAATTGAATTTTTTTATGTGTTCAATATAGACCTCACGTAGTTCAAATACGTGGGGCTAACCCGTATTTGTGATCGCAATTGATATGGTGTTATGACTAAAGATCGGTGATTTTTCAGCAATAACTCCATAATCTTTCAGTTGTTGCTGAATCCAGAGCAGTTGGACACAACTTCCAAGAGCTAAGTATTCAGCTTCAGTTGTGCAAGTCGCGATGGATGTTTGTTTCTTGTTAAACAACGAGATCAGTCTGTCTCCTAAAAACTGGCATGATCAACTTATAATTTTGCGATCGAACTTACATCCTGTATAATCTGCATCTGAATATCCAACTAAATTGAAAGTAGAGTCTTTAGTATATCATAAGCTCACATTTTGCGTGTCTTTGAGATATTTCAAAATACGTTTGGCAACTAAGTCACCTCTTGTTTATCTATGGTCAAAGTGTTGTATGATAGCGATTATTATCTGGATTCTGTTGTGTATATTGCTTTGTTATGTTCTATTATGTCATGTCCTGTTGGTCATATGATCTATCTCTTGGTTCATGTGGGTCAGAGTGCCACATGTAAGGAGCATTTGAGCCATCTCTTGTTTCCATATGGTCAAAGTACTGTATGATAGATATTTTTATTTGGATTATATTATTTCGTTCTTCTTGAATTCTGACATCTTATCTGGATGTGTATTTATTATTTGTTATTTTGAAATCTTTGAGATCGTTTTAGTGGCTGGATGCAGGATTGTACTGAATAATTTATCTTTAGGTAATGATCCAAATAATGAGGATGAATACATAGAATATGTGAGGGATATTGTCAAGGAAGAAGACGATATGAGACGTCAATTCGTAGGACTTGAAGATGTAATTATTTTCTTTTGTAAGTTTCAATTAATGATATTGGGTACTTAGTATATTAAATAAAAATTTGTATTCAGGACTTAACTAAAAAAAAGATGTGTTCACTTAGAAAGAAAACTATAATTTTTTTAAATATCGACTATCTTTATTAATTATTTCATGTGATTCGAGCGAGGAAATCCAGGCCTTACATGTTGGTATCAGAGCATATTTTAAGTTTTTATGTGACAAGCTCCCAAAAAAAGATACACTTTTTTTATATGAGTAGTACTTATCAAATTTTTTAAGTCATTTTCAACTGTACAATCTCGTACTTGCGGTCTTAAAATCTCGTTCATTCTTGGATGGGTTTCACAACAGATCACGTTTTCCCGCATGCTTGTCGGCTCCTTGAACAAAATATTGTTGTTTAAAGGGGTTATTATATGATCGACTATGTAACATCCAATACAAATTTTTTTTATTTATCAAAAATCCGAAAATGACATTAAAAATACACATTTTAAAAGTATAATTCCACATTTAACTTTCACAATTTAAAGCTCCAATCATCATTCGTAATTAAAATTTTAAAATACTTGTTTCAAATCCCTCAACCACACAATTACCTCAAAAAAATACTACTAAATTTTCTGTCAAAAAATAGCTAATGAAATTTAAAACGTCGCAAAACTTTGTGTAAACAGAATTGCTCGGGTAAGTACTCGTCAAGATGGAAGCACACTCCCTCGATCATTATCGTCTCCTTAGCCTTCATCACCTACACCAATCAAAACTAGAAGACTCAAACACACACTTAATGTCCAAAGTACAACATGACTTGTTAGAGCTCACTCAACTACACATTCAAATCACTAAGAAGGAAAGTTTACAAGAAGAAAAATACAACACAAAATTGTGACAGAAATATTGAAATGGTATAGTCTTAAAGTTCAGGTAACTACACAAAGAATAATTCTAAGTGTAGTGCTCTCGAATCAGCGAATTGGACATATATGGGCGAAAATTTTTATTCTATTTATGTGCTTTGAATACTCTTGAATGCTCTTGATATCGAGAATGTTGTACAATTTTCTCTTAATAGATACCCAATGATGATATTTATAGCCTTTAGTCCAACTGTTAAAAAATTTTCCAGGGCAACAAATCCTATTCAAAGTACATTTTTTTTCTTGACTGATAGTATAACTGAAAATTAATCCACATTCAATATTCGTACTAACTTTGCAAAAATTACATATAAGAGTAACGACCTTTGTCTTCTAGTAATATACTGATCCTCATCTAATAGCTGACAGATATTGCAAGCCATTGTATAAGCACGGTAAACTATCAAGTCTCTTTTCTGATATGGTCTTGAACATTTTAAAAATATATAAGTGTTTAAGTCCAAAATATACTAAAATAAATCTCTTCAAACTATTGAATCTTTGAAAGATTATCAGAAGATTGAAGCTCTTCAATCTACTGATTTGGTACACTAATATGTCTTGAGAGATCTTTTAGATCTTTTACTTGTCACGGGCTTCAATTTTTCTTAGGTCAGTGCCCTAATTTGATGAAAGACATGACTCTGATCTGGTTCGCACTGAATAATTCTTGTTCTTCCAAAGTCTTGATAAACACTTCACTGATTAGATTACTGGTCTGGTGCTCTATTGAACAAGTATTCTAAAATGGCCTTCTGTTCTGGTTGAAGTCTCTTGTATTAATCAGCGTAAAGATTTAGATTTCATGAGTACTTAATAAATGATTTGATATTATGAACACTCGTTTTTGATCTAACGATCACTCCGGAACTATGATATGATACATTGCTTTGTTTTAATGACCTCTGCTCTAACAATAAACCTTGACTCTAATCTGATTCGACTACATCAAGATATTAGTTCACCATACTGTATCCAAAATTGATCTAACAACATTTTTTAATTCGAAATTTTCCTCGAAGATAGTAAAATGACGAGCAATACCTTGGTTGAGCTAAGGTTTTTTATTTAGTCAAATATATTGGAGATGCTATTTGTTTGCCATTATATTTTCATTTAAAAATATTAGTTAAGTGTGTTCTTATATATCAACCATATTTTATTTATGGTATTTAATTTTTCTTAAATTATATTCACACAAACTTTTGCAAGACGATCTTACGAGTTAATTTTGTGAGACGGATCTCCTAACTAGGTCATCCATACAAAATATTATTTTTTATGCCAAAATATTACTTACTATTGTAATTATGAACATGATTGACCCGCCTACACACACAAAAAAAGATGCTCACACATATGTATATATAGATATTTAGGACATCTTCAACCCCTGCGTTAAAATGGCATTTCACGCCACAATAGCGCAGGGGTGTTCTCCAATGGAGGTGCGCTATTTTGCAAAATAGCGCAGCTCCATGCCCTTCTGCGCCAAATTTGGCGCAGAGTGGCG